>NC_046257.1:1125385-1248347 GCF_009819885.2 Catharus ustulatus
ACCTGGGACACGCCCACAGTGCACCTGGGACACGCCCAGGACACACCTGGGACACGCCCACAGCGCACCTGGGACACGCCCACAGCGCACCTGGGACACGCCCACAGGACACCTGGCCACGCCCACTGAGGCCACGCCCCCCTCACCTTGTCGGGCACGGCGTCCATGACCAGGTCCCCGTACATGTTCATCACCTGGGGGGGGGGAAAAAAATCACCTGGGGGGGTCCCCAAAATTCCCCAAAATATTCCCTAAAATTTAAAAAAAAACTCTCCAAAAATTCCCCCAAATGTACAAAAAAAATCCACCTAAAATTCCCCAAAAATTCAAAATAAATACAAAAAAATTAAAAAAAAATAATAAAAAGTCCTTTAAAATCCACCAAATGCCTAAAAAATTCCTAAAAATTTCCTAAAAAATTCCAAAAAATATCCTAAAAATATTCCTAAAATATTCCCTAAAATTTAAAAAAAAATCTCCAAAAATTCCCCCAACTCTACGAAAAAAATTCCCCCAAAATTGCCCAAAAATTCAATATAAATACAAAAAAAAATTTCAAAAAAACAATAATAAATCCTTTAAAACTCTACCAAACTCATAAGAAAATTCCTAAAAATTTCCTGAAAAATTCCAAATAATATCCTTAAAAAATTCCTAAAACTTCCTTAAAACTTAAAAAAAATTTGCAAAAAATTCCTAAAAAATTCCCGAAGATTTCCTAAAAAATTCCTAAAAATCTCCTTAAAAATTCTTTAAAACTTAAAAAAAAACTGCAAAAAATTCCTAAAAAAATCCTAAAAAATTCCCAAAAACTCCTTAAGAATTCCTAAAAAGTTCCTTTAAAAATTCTTAAAAATTCCTTAAAACTTTAAAAAATTTGCAAAACCTCCTAAAACATTTTCAAAAGCACCTTAAGATTTTGTGTAAAATTCCTTTAAAATTCCTAAAAAATTCCTAAAAAATTCCTTAAAAATGCCTAAAAAAATTCCTAAAAAAATTCCCAAAAAACCCCAAAAGAATTCCAAAAAAATCCTAAGAAATTCCAAAAGATTCCTAAAAAATTCCTAAAAATTTCCAAAAAATTTCTAAAAAATTTCTAAAAAATTCCAAAAAAATCCTAAAAAATTCCTAAAAAATCCCTAAAAAAATCCTAAAAAATTCCTAAAAAAATCCTAAAAAATTCCTAAAAAATTCCAAAAAATTTCTAAAAAGTTCCTAAAAAATTCCAAAAAAATCCTAAAAAATTCCTAAAAAATTCCAAAAAATTTCTAAAAAGTTCCTAAAAAATTCCAAAAAAATCCTAAAAAATTCCTAAAAAATCCCTAAAAAAATCCTAAAAAATTCCTAAAAAAATCCTAAAAAATTCCTAAAAAATTCCAAAAAATTTCTAAAAAATTCCTAAAAAATTCCAAAAAAATCCTAAAGAATTCCTAAAAAATCCCTAAAAAAACCCTAAAAAATCCCTAAAAAAATCCTTTAAAAATCCTAAAAAATTCCTAAAAAATTCCTAAAAAATCCCTAAAAAATTTCTAAAAAAATCCTAAAAAATTCCTAAAAAATCCCTAAAAAATTTCTAAAAAAATCCCTAAAAAAATCCTAAAAAATCCCAAAAACCCCCCAAACCCCCAGATTTCCCCCCAGACCTGGTCGTTGAGCCAGTTGGGGCCGTAGAGCGTCTGCAGGTCGTCCATGGTGAGCACGTGGCGCTTGTAGCTGACGCGGAACCCGCGGAGCAGGGCGTTGCCGGGGAGGCGCTGGTAGGACTGCAATAACTGCTGCACCGAGCCCCTCCTGAGGGGGAACCAAAATTCACTGAGGGGGGACTGCAATAACTGCTGCACCAAGGGGGGAACCAAAATTCACTGAGGGGGAACCAAAATTCACTGAGGGGGAACCAAAATTCACTGGGGGGGGAACCAAAATTCACTGGGGGGGAACCAAAATTCACTGGGGGGGAACCAAAATTCACTGGGGGGGAACCAAAATTCACTGAGGGGGGAACCAAAATTCACTGAGGGGGGAACCAAAATTCACTGAGGGGGAACCAAAATTCACTGAGGGGGAACCAAAATTCACTGAGTGGGGGACTGTAATAACTGCTGCACCGAGCCCCTCCTGAGGGGGAACCAAAATTCACTGAGGGGGAACCAAAATTCACTGAGGGGGAACCAAAATTCACTGAGGGGGGACTGCAATAACTGCTGCACCAAGGGGGGAACCAAAATTCACTGGGGGGGAACCAAAATTCACTGGGGGGGAACCAAAATTCACTGGGGGGGGACTGCAATAACTGCTGCACCGAGCCCCTCCTGCAGGAGGGAACCAAAATTCACTGGGGGGGAACCAAAATTCACTGAGGGGGGAACCAAAATTCACTGGGGGGGAACCAAAATTCACTGAGGGGGGACTGCAATAACTGCTGCACCGAGGGGGGAACCAAAATTCACTGTGGGGATGGGAAATGAGGGAGCACCAAAAAAAAAAACCCAGTGGAAATGGAGGAGAATTGAAGGAAAAAAATTCCCAAAAATTTCAAAAATTGCCCCAAAATATTCCCAAAAGAATTTCCTAAATTGTCCCCAAAAGTTCCCGAATTTGTCCCAAAAATCCCCAAGGAAATTTCTAAAAATAAAAAAAAATTTCCCAAAAATTCCCAAAATTGCCCCAAAAAATTCCCAAAATTGTCCCCAAAAAATCCTTAAAAAAATTCCCAAAAATTCCCAAAAAATTCCCCGAAAATTCCCAAAAATTTTACAAAGAAATTTTTAAAAATCAAAAAAATTCCCCCCCAAAACTTTAAAAATTCAAAAAAATCCCAAAAATTTCCCTAAAATTCCCCACAATACTCCCCAAAAAATCACCAAAAATTCTCCAATAAAATCTAAAAAAAACACTTCTAAAAATCCATAAATTTCCCTAAAATTTTTTTTAATGCCAAAAAAACCCCCAAAAATTCCTGAAAAATTCCCAAAAATTTCACAAAGAATTTTAAAAAAATACAAAAAATTCACCCCCAAAAAATCCCTAAAATTCCCCACAATACTCCCCAAAAAATCACCAAAAATTCTCCAAAAAAATCCCAAAAACTCCCCAATAAATTCTCCCCCAAAATATCTAAAACAAAACCTTTAAAAAATGAAAAAAAATCCATATTAAAATAAAAAAAAATCCTAAAAATTCACCTAAAAATTCCCTAAAAATTCCCAAAATTGCCCAAATTCCCCCAAATTCCCCCCAAAACCCCGAACCTCTGGGGGGTGCTGAACTCCTGCTGGAAAATGTCCTCGAGCTTCTCCACGACCTCGTCGGCGCTGACGGGGATCAGGCTCCCGTAGGCCTGCAGGAACTCGTCCAGAATGCCTGGAAAGGACCCAAAATCCCCCCCAGTGACGTCATCAAAGCCTCCAACGCCCCAAATTAATGAAACCACAAAAATTCCGGGGAAATTTGGGGGAAATCGGGCAAAAATTGGTGAAAATCTGCTCAAAATTCGCAGAATTCTGGCAAAAAATTGTTCCCAAAAATTCATCCAAAATTCCCCCAAAATTCTGAGTCTGTGACGTCATCAGGTCCCAAATTCCCAAAATTCAGGAAAATCTCTGAAATTCCATAAAAACTGGACACAATTTAATGAAAATCTGCCCAAAATTTGGGGAATTCCCGCGGAAATCGGCTCAAAAATTCCCAAAAATTTAAAAAAAATTCCCAAAAAAATCGTCCCAAAAAATTTTTCAAAATCCCAGCTCCTGATGACGTCATCACCCAGAACTCCATACCCCTGATGACGTCATCATCCCAAATTCACCACCCTGATGACTTCATCACCCAAAACTCCTCCCCTTGATGACGTCACTCCCCAGAACCCTCACTCCTGATGACGTCATCACCCTGAATTCGGCTCCCTGATGACGTCATGGCTCCCAATTCGCCTTCCCAGTGACGTCATCGCCCCAAACCCCAAAACTCCTCCCCTTGATGACGTCACTCCCGCTCCCGATGACGTCATCGCCCTGAATTCGGCTCCATGGTGACATCATCACCCTCCCAATGACGTCATCGCCCATCACAATGATGTCACCACCCTCCCGATGACATAATCACCATCCCAATGACGTCATCACCCTCCTGATGATGTCATCACCCTCCTGATGACGTCATCACCCTGAATTTGGCTCCGCGATGACGTCATTGCCCCAATGACATCATCACCCTCCCCATGACGTCACTCCCGCTCCTGATGACGTCATCGCCCCTAATTCAGCTCCACAATGATGTCATCGCCCTCCCAAAGACATCACCGCCCATAACGATGACGTCACCACCCTCCCGATGACATAATCACCATCCCAATGACGTCATCGCCCTCCTGATGATGTCATCACCCTCCTGATGACGTCATCACCCTGAATTCGGCTCCGCGATGACGTCGCCGCCCCAATGACGTCATCACCCTCCCGATGACGTCACTCCCGCTCCCGATGACGTCATCGCCCTGAATTCGGCTCCACGATGACGTCATCACCCCATCCCAATGACGTCATCACCCCATCCCGATGACGTCATCGCCCTGAATTCGGCTCCACGATGACGTCATCACCCCATCCCAATGACGTCATCACCCCATCCCAATGACGTCATCACCACCCTCCCGATGACGTAATCACCATCCCATTGATGTCACCGCCCATCCCGATGACGTCATCACCCTCCCAATGACATCATCGCCCTCCCGATGACGTCACCACCCTCCCGATGACGTCACCGCCCCTCCCGATGACGTCACTCACTCTGGACGCAGGTCACGTGCTCCTCGCGCAGGGGGGGGCTGGGCTGGGCCGGGGGCGTGGCCCGGGTGGGGGGAGGGGCCGTGGGGGCGTGGCCTGGCCCCGCCCCTCCCCCTCCCGTGACGTTGCTGATCAGGATGGGCCCCCCCGGGGTGGGGGAGGGGGGGGGAGGGGCGTGAGGGGGGGAGGGGCAGCCCAGGGCCCCTCCCCCACCCAGCCCCAAACCGTTGGGGAGGAGCTCTGGGGGGAGGGGAAAAAAAATAATTAAAATTTAATTAAAATCAATAAAAATTCACGAGAACCCCTCCCCCATTTTTTAGCCCCTCCCCCCATTTTTAGGCCCCTCCCCCAAATCCCAACCCCAAATTTTCAGCCCCTCCCCCAAAACTTGAGACCCCTCCCCATTTTTTGACCCCGCCCCCAAAAATTTTTGTCCCCTCCCCCATTTTAAGCCCCTCCCCCAATTTTTTACCTCCTTCCCAAATTTTTAAGCCCCTCCCTCAATTTTTGCCCCTCCCCCATTTTTGGCCCCTCCCCCATTTTAAGCCCCTCCCTCAACATTTTGCCCCTCCCCCATTTTAGGCTCCTCCCCAAATGTTTTGCTCCTCCCCCAAATTTTGGCCCCTCCCCAATTTTTTGCCCCTCCCCCATTTTAGGCTCCTCCCCCAATTTTCTCGCCCCTCCCCCAATTTTCTCACCTTCGTCCCCCCCCTCCCCTTTCATCCCCTCCCCCACGTCCTCCCCCTCCCCAAAACTCTCATGGAGGGGGTGGGGGTGGGGCAGGTGGGGGAGGGGCGTGGCCAGCGGGTGGGGGAGGGGCGTGGCCAGCTGGGGGAGGGGCTGTGACGTCATCATCAGCGCCGCCGCGGGCGGGGGAGGGGCGGGAAGAGCGGCCCCTCCCCCCCTTCTCTGCGTCACCTCCGGGTGGGGGAGGGGGCGGTTCCCACGGGGTGGGGGCGGGGCCTTGCGGGCGCCCCTCCCCCCCCCTCTGCGCGCGCCCCTCCCCCCCCAGAGCCCCCCCCGCGCCAGGAGGAGCCTCAGGAGCGCCCGGAGCCGCCGCCGGCGCCGCCCCAGCTTGGGGGGAGGGGCCCCCGAGACCCCCCAGCCCCTCCCCCCCCCGGCCCGGACCCGAATGGTTCGGTCCGGCCCCTCCCCCACGGCCCAGAGAGGGGAGGAGGGGGAGGGGGAGGGGGAAGGGGAGGGGGGGGAGGGGCTGAGCGCGCCCCTCCCCCCATCCCCCGCCCCTCCCCCACCCCCCGGATTCGGCGCCTCCTTCATGGCCTGGGGAGGGAAGGGTTAATTAATGTAATTAACGGTCATTAATTAAATTAAGGTATTGATTAAAGCCCCAAATTCCCGTTAATTAAACAAAACTCCCGTTAATTAAACCGGAATTCTAATTAAATCCTCCCTAAATTCTAATTAATCAAACTGCAATTTCAATTAATTAAACCAAATTTTCCATTAATTCCACCCAAAATTCCCATTAATTAAACATTGAAATTCCCATTAATCCCACCCAAAACTCCCATTAATTAAACGCTGAAATTCCCATTAATTAAAGTCAAATTCCCATTATTTAAACGAAATTTCCGTTAATTAAACCCAGATTCCCACGGTTCCCCCCAAAACCCTAAAAAATCCCAAATTTCCCCCCAAAATCCCAAATTTCCCCCCAAAATCGCAAATTTTCCCCCAAAAAATCAAAATTTCCCCCCAAAAAATAAAAAATTTCCCCAAAAATCCCAAATTTCCCCCCAAAATCCCAAACTTCCCCTCCCAAATCCCCGCTCCCCGCCGCCCCTCCCCCCCTTTTCCCCCTCCCCCTCCCCCCCCGCGTCCCCCCCTGCCCCCCGAGCCCCTCCCCCCCTTCCCGGACGGGATTTTGGGGAGGATTTTGGTATTTTAGGGATTTTTTTTGGGAATTTTTGGGCTCCGCGCTCACCCCGGGCCGGCCGCGCTCGGGTCCCTCCCCTCCGGCCCCGGCCGATGACGTCATCAGGAAGCGCCGCGGGGCGGAGCCGCTTTTGACCAATCAGCGCTCTCCGTTTAGAGAGCCACGCCCCCTCCCTGCGCCCCCGCCTCGTTTTGCTTTGCGCCTGCGCGTCGCCATGGAGACGGCGCGGGGCATGCTGGGATAGCTCCGCCATTACCGCGCCGGAAATTATTTTTCCGGATTTAAAGCGCCGAAAATTTTGGGGTTTATCCCGATTTAAAGCGCCGCAAATGTTGGGATTTATCCGCGCGGGGAATCCTTGGGTTAATCCTCCTTTTACAGCGCCGAAAATCGCGGGATTTATCCCACTCTGAGGCCAGGGGGAGCGTGGGATTTATCCCCGCTCTGTGTACAAAGCACTGTGGGATTTATCCCCCCTTTCCGACTCCCTTCTGCGCAAAGCATTGCGGGATTTATCCCCCACTTCCGGCGCAAAGCACTGTGGGATTTATTCCCCTTTTTTTACACAAAGAACTGTGGGATTTACCCCTCCCGCTGCCGAATAGTGGTTTATACCCCCACTTCCGGCGCAATGCACTGTGGGATTTATTCCCCCCTTTCTGCGCAAACCGTTGCGGGATTTATCCCCCTTTGATTGCAATGCATTGTGGGATTTATCCCCCCATTAAACCACCTCTGGGGATTTGCGATTTATTTCTGGCTTTATTTAGGGATTTTCGGGAAAAAGCGCGTCCGGAATTCGGGAACTCCTTTTGTTTCAGCGGGGATTTCAGGGTTTTGGGTGGAATTTGGTGTTTTTTGGCTCACGGGAAGGGCGAGGCCGGGGGCCGGTGCAGGGCCGCGTCCAGGCCCGTGCCCAGCGCGCAGGCCCCGGAATTCCGTTTTGTTCAGCGGGGAATTCGTGGTTTTGGGTGGAATTCGGGATTTTGGGGTGAATTTGGTGTTTTTTGGCTCACGGGAAGGGCGAGGCCGGGGGCCGGTGCAGGGCCGCGTCCAGGCCCGTGCCCAGCGCGCAGGCCCCGGAATTTCCGTTTTGTTCGGCGGGGAATTCGGGATTTTGGGGGAAATTCGGGATTTTGGGGTGAATTTGGTGTTTTTTGGCTCAGGGGAAGGGCGAGGCCGGGGGCCGGTGCAGGGCCGCGTCCAGGCCCGTGCCCAGCGCGCAGGCCCCGGTGAGGCCCAGCACGGCCCAGAGGCAGAGCCGGTCTGCGGCCATGGCCAGCGCGCGCCACTCGTCCTGGGCCTGCGGGGGGAAAGAGCGAAAAAACGGGGAAATAACAAAAAAACGGGGGAAATCGGGGGGAGAAATGGCACCAGGTGTGCCCAGGTGTGCCCAGGTGTGCCCCAGGTGTGCCCCAGGTGTGTCCAGGTGTGTCCCAGGTGTGTCCACATGTGTGTCCCAGATGTGCCCCAGATGTGCCCAGGTGTGCCCAGGTATGCCCCAGATGTGCCCCAGGTGTGCCCAGATGTGCCCAGGTGTGTCTCAGGTGTATTTCAGATACCCCTAGGTGTGTCCCAGGTACTCCCAGGTGTATCCAGGTGCCCCCAGGTGTGTCCCTGCTGTCCCCAGGTGTATCTCAGTGTCCCCAGGTGTATCTCAGGTGTATCGAGATGTATCCAGGTGTCCCCAGGTGTCCCCAAGTACCCCCAGGTGCCCCCAGGTACCCCCAGGTGTGTCCCAGATGCCCCCAGGTGTGCCCAGGTGTATCTCAGGTGTATCCCAAGTGCCCCTAGGTGTATCTCAGGTGCCCCAGGTGTGTCTCAGGCGTGTCCCTGCTGTCCCCAGCTGTCCCCAGGTGTATCTCAGGTGTGCCCAGCTGTCCCCAGGTGTGCCCAGGTGTATCTCAGGTGTGTCCCAGATGTGTCCCAGATGTGTCCCAGGTGTGCCCAGGTGTGTCCCAGATGTGTCCAGATGTGCCCCAGATGTATCCAGGTGTGCCCAGGTGTCTCCAGGTGTGCCCAGGTGTCCCCAGGTGTGCCCAGGTGTGTCTCAGGTGTATCCCTGATGTCCCCAGGTGTGTCCCCAGGTGTCCAGGTGCGCCCAGGTGTGCCCAGGTGTCCCCAGGTGTATCTCAGGTGTGTCTCAGGTGTATCCCTGATGTCCCCAGGTACCCCCAGGTGTGCCCAGGTGTGTCCCAGGTATGTCCCAGATATATCTCAGGTGTATCTCAGGTGCCCCAGGTGTGTCCCAGCTGTCCCCAGCTGTCCCCAGGTGTGTCCCTGCTGTCCCCAGGTGTATCTCAGGTGTATCCCTGCTGTCCCCAGCTGTCCCCAGATGCCCCCAGGTGTCCCCAGGTGTATCCAGGTGTATCTCAGGTGTCCCCAGGTGTGCCCCCAGGTGTGCCCAGGTGTGTCCCAGGTGTATCCCAGGTATCCCCAGGTGTCCCCAGGTGTGCCCAGGTGTCCCCAGGTGTATCCCAGGTATCCCCAGGTGTCCCAGGTGTCCCCAAGTGTCCCCAGGTGTGTCCCAGGTGTATCACTGATGTCCTCACGTACCCCCAGGTGTGCCCAGGTGTGTCTCAGGTATCCCCAGGTGCCCCCAGGTACCCCCAGGTGTCCCCAGGTGCCCCAGGTGTCCCCAGGTGTGTCCCAGGTGTCCCCAGGTGTGCCCAGGTGTGTCCCCAGGTGTCCCCAGGTGCCCCAGGTGTGTCCCTGCTGTCCCCAGGTGTGTCTCAGGTGTATCCCTGATGTCCCCAGGTGTCCCCAGGTGTGTCCCCAGCTGTCCCCAGGTACCCCCAGGTGCCCCAGGTGTCCCCAGGTGCCCCAGCTGTCCCAAGGTGTCCCCAGGTGTCCCAGGTGTGCCCAGATGTCCCCAGGTGTATCCCAGGTGTCCCAGCTGTCCCCAGGTGTATCCCTGATGTCCCCAGGTATCCCCGGTGTCCCCAGGTGTCCCCAGGTGTGTCCCCAGGTGCGCTCACCTGCTGCCGCCGCTCCCTGTGGCGCAGGCTCCGGGCGATGGCTCCGATGGCGGCCGCGGCCTCGCGCACCTCGGGGGGGGCGAATTTTGGGGCCAATCCGGGCGGGTTTGGGGCCGCCCGCAGGGGGGAGGGGCGGCGCAGGAAATACTCGTCACTTCCGCGTGGGGGAGGGGCGGGGGCGGGGCCTGGGGAGGGGGAGGGGCCGGGGGTGGGGGAGGGGCGGAGGCCGAGCAGGGGGGGGAGGCGCTGCAGGAACACCTGGGGGGGGGAGGGGACAGGTGAGGGATGAAACGGAATTTACACCCCAAAAATGGCCCAAAAAACCCGAAAATGGCCCCAAAATTCACCCGGGAAAACAAAATTCCTAAAAACCCAAAAATGAACAAAAAATTCCAAAAAAATCCCAAATAAATTCCCACCTGGGAAACCCGAAATTCCCAAAAACTCCAAAATTCCCAAAAATAAAAAAAATCCCAAAAAAATCCCAGAGAAAGTCACACCTGAGAACCCCAAAATTCCCAAAATTCCCCAAAATGAACAAAAATTCCCAAAAATTCCCAGAGAAATTCCCACCTGAGAATCCCGAAATTCTCAAAAATTAAAAAATTCCCAAAAATGAACAAAAATTCCCCAAAAAATCCCAAAGAAATTCACACCTGAGAACCCCAAAATTCCCAAAATTCCCCAAAATGAACAAAAATTCCCAAAATTAACAAAAATTCCCAAAAAAATCCCAGAGAAATTCCCACCTGGGAACCCCAAAATTCCCAAAATTCCCCAAAATGAACAAAAATTCCCCAAAATTCCCACAGAAATTCCCACCTGGGAACCCCAAAATTCTCAAAAATCCCCAAATTCCCCAAAATTAACAAAAAATTTCCAAAAAAATCCCGGAGACATTCTCACCTGAGAACCCCAAAATGTCCCCAAAATTCCCAAAAAACCCAAAAATGAACAAAAATTCCCCAAAAAAATCACAAAGAAATTCCCACCTGGGAACCCCGAAATTCCCAAAAATAAAAAAAAAAATCCCAAAAAATCCCAAATAAATTCCCACCTGAGAATCCCAAAATTGCCAAAAATAAAAAAATTCCCAAAAATGAACAAAAATTCCCCAAAAAAATCGCGAAAAAATTCCCACCTGGGAACCCCAAAATTCCCAAAAAATCCCCAAATTCCCCAAAATTAACATAAAATTTCCAAAAAAATTCCCCACCTGAGAACCCAAAAATGTCCCCAAAATTCCCAAAAAACCCAAAAATGAACAAAAATTCCCCAAAAAAATCACAAAGAAATTCACACCTGGGAACCCCGAAATTCCCAAAAATAAAAAAAAAAATCCCAAAAAATCCCAAATAAATTTCCACCTGAGAATCCCGAAATTCTCAAAAATAAAAAAATTCCCAAAAATGAACAAACATTCCCAAAAAAATCGCTGAGAAATTCCCACCTGGGAATCCCAGAATTCCCAAAAATAAAAGAATTCCCAAAATTAAGAAAAATTCCCAAAAAAATCCCAGAGAAATTCACACCTGGGAACCCCAAAATTCTCAAAAATAAAAAGTTCCCAAAAATGAACAAAAATTCCCCAAAAAAATAGCGAAAAAATTCTCACCTGGGAACCCCAAAATTCCCAAAATTCCCCAAAATGAACAAAAATTCCCAAAAATTAACAGAAATTCTCCAAAAAAATCACAGAGAAATTTCCACCTGGGAACCCCAAAATTCTCAAAAATAAAAAAATTCCCAAAAATAAAAAAAATCCCAAAAAATCCCAAATAAATTCCCACCTGGGAACCCCAAAAATTCCCAAAAATAAAAAAAAAAATCCCAAAAAAATCCCAAATAAATTCCCACCTGAGAATCCCAAAATTGCCAAAAATAAAAAAATTCCCAAAATTAACAAAAATTCCCAAAAAAATCGCAGAGAAATTCCCACCTGGGAACCCCAAAATTCTCAAAAAAACCAAAATCCCCAAAAATGAACAAACATTCCCAAAAAATCCCAAAGAAATTCACACCTGGGAACCCCAAAATTTCCACCCAAAAAATGTCCCCAAAATTCCCAAAATGTCCCCAAAATTCACCTCGGAAAACAAAATTCACAAAAACCCAAAAATGAACAAAAATTCCCAAAAAATCCCAAAGAAATTCCCACCTGGGAACCCCAAAATTCCCAAATTCCCAAAAACCCCAAAAATGAACAAAAATTCCCCCAAAAAAATCCCAGAAAAATTCCCACCTGGGAAACCCGAAATTCCCAAAAATAAAAAAAAAAAATCCCAAAAAATCCCAAATAAATTCCCACCTGAGAATCCCAAAATTGCCAAAAATAAAAGAATTCCCAAAAATGAACAAAAATTCCCCAAAAAAATCGCGAAAAAATTCCCACCTGGGAACCCCAAAATTCCCAAAAAATCCCCAGATTCCCCAAAATTAACAAAAAATTTCCAAAAAAATCTCGGAGACATTCCCACATGAGAACCCAAAAATGTCCCCAAAATTCCCAAAAAACCCAAAAATGAACAAAAATTCCCCAAAAAAGTCCCACAGAAATTTCCACCTGGGAACCCCAAAATTCTCAAAATATCCCCAAAATGAACAAATATTAACAAAAAATTTCCAAAAAAATCCCGGAGACATTCCCACCTGAGAATCCCAAAATTCCCAAAAATAAAAGAATTCCCAAAAATGAACAAACATTCCCAAAATATCCCAAAGACATTCACACCTGGGAACCCCAAAATTCCCAAAATTCCCCAAAATGAACAAATATTCCCCAAAAATCCCAAAGAAATTCCCACCAGAGAATCCCGAAATTTCCACCCCAAAAATGTTCCCAAAATTCACCTGGGAACCCCAAAACTCCCAAAAAAATCCAAAAAATTCCCACCTCAGAACCCCCAAAATTCACCTGAGAACCCAAAAATTCTCACCTGAAACCCCCAAAATTTCCCCAAATTTTTGGGGATTTTTTTGCAATTTTTTAGAGATTTTTGGGTGAATTTTTTTTTTTTTTTGTGATTTTTTGGGGGATTTTTTTTTTTAATTTTTGGGATTTTTGTGCCCCCAGCTCACCTGCCGTGCCCAGGTGGGCATCCCGTGCGTGCCAGGTGAGCTCAGGTGAGCTCAGGTGAGTTTGATTCCTTGTGTTTGATTTTTTTGGATTTTTTTGGTGAATTTTTTGGTATTTTTTTGGGATTTTTTGGGGATTTTTTTTTTAAATTTTGGGTATTTTTGTACTCTCTCACCTGCCGTGCCCAGGTGGGCATCCCGTGCGTGCCAGGTGAGCTCAGGTGTGTTTGGATTACTTTTGGTTAATTTTTTGGGATTTTTTGGGTGATTTTTTTGGTCTTTTTTGGGGACATGTTTGGATTTTTGGGGGATTTTTTTTGAATTTTGGGTATTTTTGTGCTCCCAGCTCACCTGCCGTGCCCAGGTGGGCATCCCGTGCGTGCCAGGTGAGCGGCGCTGCAGGTTCAGGTGAGTTCAGGTGAGTTTGATTCATTTTGGGTGATTTTTTTTTAATTTTTGGGTAATTTTTTGGTATTTTTTGGGGATTTTTTTGGAATTTTTTTTGAATTTTGGGTATTTTTGTGCTCCCAGCTCACCTGCCGTGCCCAGGTGGGCATCCCGTGCGTGCCAGGTGAGCTCAGGTGAGCTCAGGTGTGTTTGGGCTAATTTTGGTTGATTTTTTTTTTATTTTTGGGTGATTTTTTGGGGATTTTTGGGTGATTTTTGGGTGAATTTTTTGGGATTTTTTTAAAATTTTGGGTATTTTTGTGCCCCCCTCACCTGCCGAGCCCAGGTGGGCATCCCGTGCGTGCCAGGTGAGCTCAGGTGAGCTCAGGTGAGTTTGATTCATTGTGTTTGATTTTTTTTTTTTTTTTTGGTGAATTTTTTGAGATTTTTGGGTGAATTTTGGGGTGAATTTTTTTGAATTTTTCAGAAATTTTTGGAATTTTTGCCCCCAGCTCACCTGCCGAGCCCAGGTGGGCATCCCGTGCGTGCCAGGTGAGCGGTGGTGCAGGTTCAGGTGAGCTCAGGTGAGCTCAGGTGTGTTTGATTCATTTTGGTTAATTTTTTGGGATTTTTGGGTGAATTTTTTGGGAATTTTTTGGGAATTGTTGGGAATTTTGCCCCCAGCTCACCTGCCTTGCCCAGGTGGGCATCCCGTGCGTGCCAGGTGAGCGGTGGTGCAGGTTCAGGTGAGCTCAGTTGTGTTTGGGTTAATTTTGGTTAATTTTTTTAGATTTTTGGGTGATTTTTTCGGTGAATTTTTTGGAATTTTTCAGGAATTTTGGGTATTTTTGTACTCTCTCACCTGCCGTGCCCAGGTGGGCATCCCGTGCGTGCCAGGTGAGCGGTGCTGCAGGTTCAGGTGAGCTCAGGTGTGTTTGATTCATTTTGGGTGATTTTTTTTTAATTTTTGGGTGAATTTTTTGGTATTTTTTGGGGATTTTTTTTTTAATTTTTCAGAAATTTTTGGGATTTTTGTGCCCCCAGCTCACCTGCTGTGCCCAGGTGGGCATCCCGTGCGTGCCAGGTGAGCTCAGGTGAGCTCAGGTGTGTTTGATTCACTTTGGGTGATTTTTTTGGATTTTTTTGGTGAATTTTTTTGGATTTTTTGGGTGATTTTTTGGCGATTTTTTGGTGATTTTTTGGGGATTTTTTTTCAATTTTTTTTAGAAATTTTTATATTTTTGTACTCTCTCACCTGCCGTGCCCAGGTGGGCATCCCGTGCGTGCCAGGTGAGCGGTGGTGCAGGTTCAGCACCCCCACGCTCAGCGCCACCACCAAGGTGAGCAGCACCAGCGTGGCCGTCAGGTAACGGCCGATGAGCGGCACCTGCAGCGACGTGGCCGGCACCTTGTCCGCCAGGAGCAGCAGGAACACGGTCAGGGTCAGCAGGGCGAAGAGAGAGAGGGACATCTTCTCACCTGGACAGGTGTGACAGGGACAGGTGAAACACAGGTGAGATCACCTGGACAGGTAACACACAGGTAACGGTGACACAGGTGGGACAGGAGCAGCAGGAACACGGTCAGGGTCAGCAGGGCGAAGAGAGAGAGGGACATCTTCTCACCTGGACAGGTGTGAGACAGGTGAGACACAGGTGAGACACAGGTGAGACACAGGTGAGGTCAGCTGGACAGGTAACGGTGACACAGGTGGGACAGGAGCAGCAGGAACACGGTCAGGGTGAGGAGAGCAAACAGGGACAGCGACATCTTCTCACCTGGACAGGTGTGAGACAGGTGAGACACAGGTGAGACACAGGTGAGATCACCTGGACAGGTAACAGACAGGTAACAGTGACACAGGTGGGACAGGAGCAGCAGGAACACGGTCAGGGTCAGCAGGGCGAACAGGGAGAGGGACATCTTCTCACCTGGACAGGTGAGAGACAGGTGAGACACAGGTGAGATCACCTGGACAGGTAACACACACCTGGACAGGTAACAGACAGGTAACAGAGACACAGGTGGGACAGGAGCAGCAGGGACACGGTCAGGGTCAGCAGGGCGAAGAGAGAGAGGGACATCTTCTCACCTGGACAGGTGTGAGACACAGGTGAGATCACCTGGACAGGTAACACACACCTGGACAGGTAACAGACAGGTAACAGAGACACAGGTGGGACAGGAGCAGCAGGGACACGGTCAGGGTCAGCAGGGCGAAGAGAGAGAGGGACATCTTCTCACCTGGACAGGTGTGAGACACAGGTGAGATCACCTGGACAGGTAACACACACCTGGACAGGTAACACACACCTGGACAGGTAACAGTGACACAGGTGGGACAGGAGCAGCAGGAACACGGTCAGGGTGAGCAGGGCGAAGAGAGAGAGGGACATCTTCTCACCTGGACAGGTGTGAGACAGGTGAGACACAGGTGAGACACAGGTAACACACACCTGGACAGGTAACACACACCTGGACAGGTAACAGTGACACAGGTGGGACAGGAGCAGCAGGAACACGGTCAGGGTCAGCAGGGCGAAGAGAGAGAGCGACATCTTCTCACCTGGACAGGTGTGAGACAGACAGGTGAGATCACCTGGACAGGTAACACACACCTGGACAGGTAACAGAGACACAGGTGGGACAGGAGCAGCAGGAACACGGTCAGGGTCAGCAGGGCGAAGAGAGAGAGCGACATCTTCTCACCTGGACAGGTGAGAGACAGACAGGTGAGATCACCTGGACAGGTAACACACACCTGGACAGGTAACAGTGACACAGGTGGGACAGGAGCAGCAGGAACACGGTCAGGGTCAGCAGGGCGAAGAGAGAGAGGGACATCTTCTCACCTGGACAGGTGTGAGACACAGGTGAGACACAGGTGAGATCACCTGGACAGGTAACAGAGACACAGGTGGGACAGGAGCAGCAGGAACACGGTCAGGGTCAGCAGGGCGAACAGGGACAGCGACATCTTCTCACCTGGACAGGTGTGAGACAGACAGGTGAGGTCACCTGGACAGGTAACACACACCTGGACAGGTAACACACACCTGGACAGGTAACAGAGACACAGGTGGGACAGGAGCAGCAGGAACACGGTCAGGGTGAGGAGAGCGAACAGGGACAGGGACATCTTCTCACCTGGACAGGTGTGACAGGGACAGGTGAGGTCACCTGGACAGGTAACACACACCTGGACAGGTAACAGACACAGGTGGGACAAGAGCAGCAGGAACACGGTCAGGGTGAGCAGGGCGAAGAGAGAGAGGGACATCTTCTCACCTGGACAGGTGTGAGACAGGTGAGACACAGGTGAGACACAGGTAACACACACCTGGACAGGTAACACACACCTGGACAGGTAACAGTGACACAGGTGGGACAGGAGCAGCAGGAACACGGTCAGGGTCAGCAGGGCGAAGAGAGAGAGCGACATCTTCTCACCTGGACAGGTGTGAGACAGACAGGTGAGATCACCTGGACAGGTAACACACACCTGGACAGGTAACAGAGACACAGGTGGGACAGGAGCAGCAGGAACACGGTCAGGGTCAGCAGGGCGAAGAGAGAGAGCGACATCTTCTCACCTGGACAGGTGAGAGACAGACAGGTGAGATCACCTGGACAGGTAACACACACCTGGACAGGTAACGGTGACACAGGTGGGACAGGAGCAGCAGGAACACGGTCAGGGTCAGCAGGGCGAAGAGAGAGAGGGACATCTTCTCACCTGGACAGGTGTGAGACACAGGTGAGACACAGGTGAGATCACCTGGACAGGTAACAGAGACACAGGTGGGACAGGAGCAGCAGGAACACGGTCAGGGTCAGCAGGGCGAACAGGGACAGCGACATCTTCTCACCTGGACAGGTGTGAGACAGACAGGTGAGGTCACCTGGACAGGTAACACACACCTGGACAGGTAACACACACCTGGACAGGTAACAGAGACACAGGTGGGACAGGAGCAGCAGGAACACGGTCAGGGTGAGGAGAGCGAACAGGGACAGGGACATCTTCTCACCTGGACAGGTGTGACAGGGACAGGTGAGGTCACCTGGACAGGTAACACACACCTGGACAGGTAACAGACACAGGTGGGACAAGAGCAGCAGGAACACGGTCAGGGTGAGCAGGGCGAAGAGAGAGAGGGACATCTTCTCACCTGGACAGGTGTGAGACAGGTGAGACACAGGTGAGACACAGGTGAGACACAGGTGAGATCACCTGGACAGGTAACAGACAGGTAACAGTGACACAGGTGGGACAGGAGCAGCAGGAACACGCTCAGGGTCAGCAGGGCGAACAGGGACAGCGACATCTTCTCACCTGGACAGGTGTGAGACAGACAGGTGAGACACAGGTGAGATCACCTGGACAGGTAACACACAGGTAACGGAGACACAGGTGGGACAGGAGCAGCAGGAACACGGTCAGGGTCAGCAGGGCGAACAGGGACAGCGACATCTTCTCACCTGGACAGGTGTGAGACAGGTGAGACACAGGTGAGGTCACCTGGACAGGTAACACACAGGTAACGGTGACACAGGTGGGACAGGAGCAGCAGGAACACGGTCAGGGTCAGCAGGGCGAAGAGAGAGAGGGACATCTTCTCACCTGGACAGGTGTGACAGGTGAGACACAGGTGAGACACAGGTGAGATCACCTGGACAGGTAACACACACCTGGACAGGTGACAGTGACACAGGTGGGACAGGAGCAGCAGGAACACGGTCAGGGTCAGCAGGGCGAACAGGGACAGCGACATCTTCTCACCTGGACAGGTGAGAGACAGACAGGTGAGACACAGGTGAGATCACCTGGACAGGTAACACACACCTGGACAGGTAACACACACCTGGACAGGTAACACACACCTGGACAGGTAACACACAGGTAACAGTGACACAGGTGGGACAGGAGCAGCAGGAACACGGTCAGGGTGAGGAGAGCGAACAGGGACAGCGACATCTTCTCACCTGGACAGGTGAGACACAGGTGAGGTCCACACACCTGGACAGGTAACAGTGACACAGGTGGGACAGGAGCAGCAGGAACATGGTCAGGGTGGGACTGGATTTTGGGATTTTTGGGATTTTTAGGATTTTTGGGATCCCAGGTGAGCTCACCTGTGTCGGGGGCAGGTGGAACCAGGTGAGACCCAACCCCAAATTCAGGTAAACTCCCACACCTGTGACTGTGATTGCCCCCGGATTTTGGGATTTTTGGGACTGGAATTCGGGATTTTTGGGGTTGGATTTTTAGGATTTTTTGGGATTTTTAGGGATCTCAGGTGAGCTCACCTGCGTCGGGGGGCAGGTGGAACCAGGTGTGACTGACCCCAAATCAGGATTTTTAGGATTTTTTGGATCTCAGGTGAGCTCACCTGCGTCGGGGTCAGGTGGAACCAGGTGTGACAGACCCCAAACCAGGATATTTTGATTTTTAGGATTTTTTTGGGATCCCAGGTGAGCTCACCTGCGTCGGGGGGCAGGTGGAACCAGGTGAGACTGACCCCAAACCAGGATTTTTAGGATTTTTAGGATATTTTGTGATCTCAGGTGAGCTCACCTGCATTGGGAGCAGGTGGAACCAGGTGAGACAAACCCCAAATTCAGGTAAACTCCCACACCTGTGACTCTGATCCCCCCAAATTTTGGGTTGGATTTTGGGTTGGAATTCGGGATTTTGGGGATTTTTGGTTTTGGAATTTGGGATTTTAGGATTTCTAGGATTTTTTTGGATCCCAGGTGAGCTCACCTGCGTCGGGGGGCAGGTGGAATCAGGTGAGACAGACCCCAAATCCGTATTTTTAGGATTTTTGGGATTTTTAGGATATTTTGGATTCCCCAGGTGAGCTCACCTGCGTCGGGGGCAGGTGGAACCAGGTGAGACAGACCCCAAATCAGGATATTTGGGATTTTTGGAGTCCCCAGGTGAGCTCACCTGTGTCGGGGGGCAGGTGGAACCAGGTGTGACTGACCCCAAACCCCAAATCAGGATATTTTGGTATTTTTGGAGTCCCCAGGTGAGCTCACCTGCGTCGGGGGGCAGGTGTGACCAGGTGAGACAGACCCCAAATCAGGATATTTTGATTTTTAGGATTTTTTTGGGATCCCAGGTGAGCTCACCTGCGTCGGGGGGCAGGTGGAACCAGGTGGGACAGACCCCAAATCAGGATATTTTGGTATTTTTGGATTCCCCAGGTGCGCTCACCTGCGTCGGGGGGCAGGTGTGACCAGGTGAGACTGACCCCAAATCCGGATTTTTAGGATTTTTAGGATTTTTTGGATTCCCCAGGTGAGCTCACCTGCGTTGGGGGACAGGTATGACCAGGTGTGACAGACCCCAAACCCCAAATCAGGATTTTTTGGTATTTTTGGAGTCCCCAGGTGCGCTCACCTGTGTCGGGGGCAGGTGGAACCAGGTGTGACTGACCCCAAACCCCAAATCCGGATTTTTAGGATTTTTGGGATTTTTAGGATTTTTGGGGATCTCAGGTGCGCTCACCTGCGTCGGGGGGCAGGTGTGACCAGGTGTGACAGACCCCAAACCCCAAATCAGGATTTTTAGGATCTCAGGTGAGCTCACCTGCGTCGGGGGCAGGTGGAACCAGGTGAGACAGACCCCAAATCACGATATTTTGATTTTTAGGATTTTTTTGGGATCCCAGGTGAGCTCACCTGCGTCGGGGGACAGGTGTGACCAGGTGAGACCCAACCCCAAATTCAGGTAAACTCCCACACCTGTGACTGTGATCCCCCCAAATTTTGGGATTTTTGGGGTTGGATTTTTTTGATTTTTAGGATCTTTGGTCCCCAGGTGAGCTCACCTGTGTCGGGGGGCAGGTGGAACCAGGTGTGACTGACCCCAAATCAGGATTTTTAGGATTTTTTGGATCTCAGGTGCGCTCACCTGCGTCGGGGGGCAGGTGGAACCAGGTGAGATCGACCCCAAATCCGGATTTTTAGGATTTTTGGGATTTTTAGGATTTTTTGGGATCTCAGGTGAGCTCACCTGCGTTGGGGGGCAGGTGTGTCCAGGTGAGACCCAACCCCAAATCCAGGTAAACTCCCACACCTGTGACTGTGATCCCCCCAAATTTTGGGTTGGATTTTGGGTTGGAATTCGGGATTTTGGGGATTTTTGGGGTTGGATTTTTTGATTTTTAGGATTTTTAGGATTTTTAGGATCTCAGGTGAGCTCACCTGCGTCGGGGGGCAGGTGGAACCAGGTGTGACCCCAAACCAGGATATTTTGGGATCCCAGGTGCGCTCACCTGCGTCGGGGGGCAGGTGGAACCAGGTGAGACAGACCCCAAACCAGGATTTTGGGATTTTAGGAGTCCCCAGGTGAGCTCACCTGCGTCGGGGGGCAGGTGTGACCAGGTGAGACCCAACCCCAAATCCAGGTAAACTCCCACACCTGTGACTGTGATCCCCCCCAAATTTTGGGATTTTTAGGGTTGGATTTTTTTGATTTTTAGGATCTTTGGTCCCCAGGTGAGCTCACCTGCGCTGGGAGCAGGTGTGACCAGGTGGGACAGACCCCAAACCAGGATATTTTGATTTTTAGGATTTTTAGGATCCCAGGTGAGCTCACCTGCGTCGGGGGGCAGGTGTGACCAGGTGAGACTGACCCCAAAATCAGGTAAACTCCCACACCTGTGACTGTGATCCCCCCAAATTTTGGGATTTTTGGGGTTGGATTTTTTTGATTTTTAGGATTTTTTGAGTCCCAGGTGAGTTCACCTGCGTCGGGGGGCAGGTGGAACCAGGTAAGACTGACCCCAAATCAGGATATTTGGGATTTTTGGGATCTCAGGTAAGCTCACCTGCGTCGGGGGGCAGGTGGAACCAGGTGTGACAGACCCCAAACCAGGATTTTTAGGATTTTTGGGATTTTTAGGATCTCAGGTGAGCTCACCTGCGTTGGGGGCAGGTGGAACCAGGTGTGACCCCAAACCAGGATATTTTGGGATCCCAGGTGAGCTCACCTGCGTCGGGGGGCAGGTGGAACCAGGTGTGACTGACCCCAAACCAGGATATTTTGATTTTTAGGATTTTTGGGATCCCAGGTGCGCTCACCTGCGTTGGGGAGCAGGTATGACCAGGTGTGACTGACCCCAAACCCCAAATCCGGATTTTTAGGATTTTTTGGTCCCCAGGTGAGCTCACCTGCGTCGGGGGGCAGGTGGAACCAGGTGAGACCGACCCCACATCCGGATTTTTGGGATCCCAGGTGAGCTCACCTGCGATGGGAGCAGGTGTGACCAGGTGGGACAGACCCCAAATCAGGATATTTTGGTATTTTTGGAGTCCCCAGGTGAACTCACCTGCATTGGGGGCAGGTGGCACCAGGTGAGACTGACCCCAAACCCCAAACCAGGATATTTTGGTATTTTTGTGATCCCAGGTGCGCTCACCTGCGTCGGGGGCAGGTGGAACCAGGTGTGACTGACCCCAAACCAGGATATTTTGGGATCCCAGGTGAGCTCACCTGCGTCGGGGGGCAGGTGGAACCAGGTGAGACAGACCCCAAACCAGGATATTTAGGATTTTTGGAGTCCCCAGGTGAGCTCACCTGCGTCGGGGGGCAGGTGGAACACGCCCACGGCCAGCAGCGTGATCAGCACGCACGGCACCAGCACCGTGGCCAGGTAGAAGAGCGGCTTCCGGCGCAGCACCAGGTGAAAGGAGACGCCCTCAGGTGAGCCCGGCGGGCCCCAGGTGCTGCCCGAGCGATGAACCAGGGTCCACTGCCCGTTCTCTGGACAGGTGAGACAGGTGAGACAGGTGAGACAGGTGAGACAGGTGAGACAGGTGAGACAGGTGAGACAGGGACAGGTGAGATTGGACAGGTGAGATTGGACAGGTGAGACAGGTGAGATTGCACAGGTGAGATTGGACAGGTGAGAGATGGACAGGTGAGATGGGACAGGTGAGATTGGACAGGTGAGACAGGTGAGACATGGACAGGTGAGATTGGACAGGTGAGAGATGGACAGGTGAGAGATGGACAGGTGAGATTGGACAGGTGAGAGATGGACAGGTGAGATGGGACAGGTGAGACAGGTGAGATTGGACAGGTGAGACCCCCTCAGGTGAGCCCGGCGGGCCCCAGGTGCTGCCCGAGCGATGAACCAGGGTCCACTGCCCGTTCCCTGTACAGGTGAGACAGGTGAGACAGGTGAGACAGGTGAGATTGGACAGGTGAGATTGGACAGGTGAGACAGGTGAGATTGGACAGGTGAGATGGGACAGGTGAGATTGGACAGGTGAGATGGACAGGTGAGATTGGACAGGTGGGACAGGGACAGGTGAGATTGGACAGGTGAGAGATGGACAGGTGAGATTGGACAGGTGAGACTGGACAGGTGAGATTGGACAGGTGAGATTGGACAGGTGAGATTGGACAGGTGAGACAGGGACAGGTGAGATTGGACAGGTGAGATTGGACAGGTGAGATTGGACAGGTGAGACAGGGACAGGTGAGATTGGACAGGTGAGATGGGACAGGTGAGACTGGACAGGTGGGATATGGACAGGTGAGATTGGACAGGTGAGACTGGACAGGTGAGATTGGACAGGTGAGAGATGGACAGGTGAGATTGGACAGGTGAGATTGGACAGGTGAGATTGGACAGGTGAGAGATGGACAGGTGAGATTGGACAGGTGAGATTGGACAGGTGAGATTGGACAGGTGAGACAGGTGAGATGGGACAGGTGAGATGGGACAGGTGAGATTGGACAGATGAGATTGGACAGGTGAGACCCCCTCAGGTGAGCCCGGGGGGCCCCAGGTGCTGCCCGAGCGATGAACCAGGGTCCACTGCCCGTTCTCTGCACAGGTGAGACAGGTGGGACAGGGTGAGACAGGTGAGATTGGACAGGTGAGACAGGTGAGATTGGACAGGTGAGACAGGTGAGACAGGTGAGACCCCCTCAGGTGAGCCCGGCGGGCCCCAGGTGCTGCCAGAGCGATGAACCAGGGTCCACTGCCCGTTCTCTGTACAGGTGAGACAGGTGAGACAGGTGAGACAGGTGAGAGATGGACAGGTGAGATTGGACAGGTGAGATTGGACAGGTGAGACATGGACAGGTGAGACAGGTGAGACAGGTGAGATGGGACAGGTGAGACGCCCTCAGGTGAGCCCGGCGGGCCCCAGGTGCTGCCCGAGCGATGAACCAGGGTCCACTGCCCGTTCTCTGTACAGGTGAGACAGGTGGGACAGGTGAGATTGGACAGGTGAGACAGGTGAGACAGGTGAGATGGGACAGGTGAGATTGGACAGGTGAGATTGCACAGGTGAGATTGGACAGGTGGGATTGGACAGGTGAGAGTGGACAGGTGAGAGATGGACAGGTGAGATTGGACAGGTGAGATGGGACAGGTGGGATTGGACAGGTGAGATTGGACAGGTGAGATTGCACAGGTGAGAGATTGGACAGGTGAGATGGGACAGGTGAGATTGGACAGGTGAGATTGGACAGGTGAGATTGGACAGGTGAGACATGGACAGGTGAGACTGGACAGGTGAGATTGGACAGGTGAGAGAGGGACAGGTGAGAGATGGACAGGTGAGATGGGACAGGTGAGATTGGACAGGTGAGATTGGACAGGTGAGATGGACAGGTGAGATTGGACAGGTGAGACAGGTGAGAGATGGACAGGTGAGATTGGACAGGTGAGATTGGACAGGTGGGACAGGGACAGGTGAGATTGGACAGGTGAGACATGGACAGGTGAGATGGGACAGGTGGGACAGGGACAGGTGAGATTGGACAGGTGAGACATGGACAGGTGAGATTGGACAGGTGAGACAGGTGAGAGAGGGACAGGTGAGATTGGACAGGTGAGATTGGACAGGTGAGACAGGTGAGATTGGACAGGTGGGATTGGACAGGTGAGACAGGTGGGACAGGTGAGATTGCACAGGTGAGACTGGACAGGTGAGATGGGACAGGTGAGATTGGACAGGTGAGACATTGGACAGGTGAGATTGGACAGGTGAGATTGGACAGGTGAGAGATGGACAGGTGATATGGACAGGTGAGATTGCACAGGTGAGATTGGACAGGTGAGATTGGACAGGTGAGATTGAACAGGTGAGATTGGACAGGTGAGAGATGGACAGGTGAGATTGGACAGGTGAGACATGGACAGGTGAGACAGGGACAGGTGAGATTGGACAGGTGAGAGATTGGACAGGTGAGAGATTGGACAGGTGAGAGATTGGACAGGTGAGATTGGACAGGTGAGATGGGACAGGTGAGATTGGACAGGTGAGATTGGACAGGTGAGATGGGACAGGTGAGAGATGGACAGGTGAGATTGGACAGGTGAGATTGGACAGGTGAGACCCCCTCAGGTGAGATTGGACAGGTGAGATTGGACAGGTGAGATTGGACAGGTGAGATTGGACAGGTGAGACAGGGACAGGTGACACAGGTGAGATTGGACAGGTGAGACAGGTGAGAGAGAGGAGGACCCCAAAAATCCCCCAAAATTCACCTTAAAATCTCCATAAAATCCCTTTAAAACCCCCTAAAATCCCCAAATTTTTTACTAAAATCACAATTTTTTTTTTCCAAAACCCCAAAATCTCCAGATTTGTCCCCAAACCCACCCTGGAGGTTGAGGGGCAGCGCCAGGACCCCAAAATCCCCAAAATTCACCTTAAAATCGCCATAAAATCCCCACAAAATCCCTTTAAAACCCCCTAAAATCCCCAAATTTTTTACTAAAATCCCCAATTTTTTTTTTTCTAAAACCCCAAAATCCGCGTTTTTCGCCCCAAACCCACCCTGGAAGTCGAGGGGCTGCGCCACCTGAGCCCCAAAATCCCCAAAATTCCCCAAAATTCACCATAAAATCACCATAAAATCCCCATAAAACCCCCTAAAATCCCCAAATTTTTTACTAAAATCACGATTTTTTTTTCCAAAATCCCAAATTTTGATGATTTCTCCCCAAACCCACCCTGGACGTCGGGGGGCAGCGCCACCTGAGCCCCAAAATCCCCAAAATCCCCCCAAAATTTCCAAAATTCACCTTAAAATCGCCATAAAATCCCCAAATTTTTTGCTAAAATCCTCAAATTTTTTACTAAAATCACAATTTTTTTTTTCTAAAACCCCAAAATCCGCGTTTTTCACCCCAAACCCACCCTGGAAGTCGGGGGCAGCGCCACCTGCACCCCCAAAATTCCCAAAATCCCCAAAATTCACCTTAAATTCACCTTAAAATCGCCATAAAATCCCTTTAAAACCCCCTAAAATCCCCAAATTTTTTACTAAAATCACAATTTTTTTTTTCTAAAACCCCAAATTTTGATGATTTCACCCCAAACCCACCCTGGAAGTCGGGGGGCAGCGCCACCTGAGCCCCAAAAATCCCCAAAATTCACCTTAAAATCGCCATAAAATCCCCATAAAACCCCCTAAAATCCCCAAATTTTTTACTAAAATCACAATTTTTTTTTTCCAAAATCCCAAAATATTGATGATTTCACCCCAAACCCACCCTGGAAGTCGGGGGGCAGCGCCACCTGAGCCCCAAAATCCCCAAAATTCCCCAGAATTCACCTTAAAATCTCCATAAAATCCCCATAAAACCCCCTAAAATCCCCAAATTTTTTACTAAAATCACGATTTTTTTTCCCAAAATCCCAAATTTTGGTGATTTCTCCCCAAACCCACCCTGGAAGTCGGGGGGCAGCACCACCTGAGCCCCAAAATCCCCAAAATTCACCTTAAAATCTCCATAAAATCCCTTTAAAACCCCCTAAAATCCCCAAATTTTTTACTAAAATCACTAAATTTTTTTTTCTAAAATGCCAAAATCGGCGTTTTTCTCCCCAAACCCACCCTGGAAGTCGGGGGGCAGCGCCAGGACCCCAAAATCCCCCAAAATTCACCCTAAAATCTCCATAAAATCTCCATAAAACCCCCTAAAATCACCAAATTTTTTACTAAAATCACAATTTTTTTTCCCAAAATCCCAAATTTTGGTGATTTCGCCCCAAACGCACCCTGGAAGTCGGGGGGCAGCGCCACCTGAGCCCCCCCCAGCTGCAGCCGCAGCTCCCGGGGGCCGTAGGAGCCCGAGCGGAAATTCAGGGAGCAGTTCTGCCAATCGAAGGGGAAATGCGACACCTGGAACCCGAAAACACCAAAAAAATCCCCAAAATCGGGGGGTCAGGGAGCCCCAAAATTCCGGGGATTCACCCCAAAAAAATCCTGAATTCCTGGAGCCCCAAAATCCCCAAAAAATCCCAAAAATCCCGCCAAAAATCGCTTTAAAAACCCCAAAATTGAGATAATTCCCAGGATTTCACCCCAAAAATCCCCAAAATCGGGGGGTCAGGGAGCCCCGAAATCGCAGGGATTCACCCCAAAAAATCCTGAATTCCTGGAGCCCCAAAATCCCAAAAAATCCCAAAAAATCACCCCAAAAATCCCTTAAAAAACGCCCAAAATCGAGATAATTCCCAGGATTTCACCTCAAAATAAAATCAAAACTGGGGTCAGGGAGCCCCAAAATCCCAGGGATTCACCCCAAAAAAATCCCGGGTTTTTGGAGCCCTGAAATCCCAAAAAAATCCCAAAAAATCATCCCAAAAATCGCCACAAAAATCACTTTAAAAACGCTCAAAATCGAGATAATTCCCAGGATTTCACCCCAAAAAAATCCGCAAAATTGGGATCAGGGAGTCCCAAAATCCCGGGGATTCACCCCAAAAAATCCTGAGATTTTGGAGCCTTGAAATCCCCAAAAAATCCCAAAAATCCCGCCAAAAATCGCTTTAAAAACCCCAAAATTGAGATAATTCCCAGGATTTCACCCCAAAAATCCCCAAAATGGGGGGTCAGGGAGCCCCGAAATCGCAGGGATTCACCCCAAAAAAATCCCGAATTCCTGGAGCCCCCAAATCCCCAAAAATCCCCCCAAAATTCCCTAAAAATAATTTTTAAAAAATCCTCAAAAATCCCCAAAATCAATCCAGAACTCCCCAAAACTCCCCCCCCAAAAATCCCACAAAATTACAAAAAATTCCAAAAAATTCCAAAAAATCCCAAATTGTCCCAAAATCCCCAAAATTTTCCCAAAATTCCCCAAATCCCCTAAAAATAATAATTAAAAAATCCTCAAAAATCCCCAAAATCAACCCAGAACCCCCCAAAACTCCCCCCAAAAATTAAAAAAAAATTCCAAAAAATTACAAAAAATTCCAAAAAATTACAAAAAATCCCAAATTGTCCCAAATTCCCTCAATTTTTTCCCAAAATCCCCCAAAACTCCCCCCAAAAAATCCCATAAAAATAAAAATAACCCCCCAAAATCAACCCAGAACCCCCCAAAACTCCCCCCAAAAAATTCCAAAAAATCCCAAAAAAATCCCAAATTATCCCAAATTCCCCCAAATTCCCCAAATTTCCCCCAAATTTCCCCCAAATTCCGATTTTTGGGGCTCACCCGGATGGGGCAGCGGCTCCGGAACAGCCCCGGGGGTCTCCAGGTGACGTCACCGCCCGAGGTGACAACGGCGCGGACGCCGAGGGACACCCCGAACTCCCCGTCATTGCTGGGGAAAAATCATAAAAAATTTAAAAAAAATTAAAAAAAATCAAAATTACACAAAATTCACCCCAAAAAATAAAAAAAAACAAAAAAAATCCGTGAAAAAATGAAAAAAATTCGCCCCAAAATGATCAAAAATCAAAATAATTCCCCAAAATCCCCCCTGAACTCTCCATCATTGCTGGGGAAAAAATCACAAAAAATCAAAATCACCCAAAATCCCCAAAATTCACCCCAAAAAATAAAAAAAAACCCGAAAAAATCCGTGAAAAAACAAAAAAAATCCGCCCCAAAATGATCAAAAATCAAAAATATTCCCCAAAATCTGCCCCGAACTCCCCGTCATTGCTGGGGAAAAAATCACAAAAAATTCAAAATTATCCAAAATCCCCAAATTCACCCCAAAAAACAAAAAAAACCCCCGAAAAAATCTGTGAAAAAATGAAAAAAATCCGACCCAAAATGATCAAAAATTAAAATAATTCCCCAAAATCCGCCCCGAACTCCCCGTCATTGCTGGGGAAAAAATCACAAAAAATCAAAATTACCCAAAATCCCAAAAATTCACCCCAAAAAATAAAAAAAACCTGGAAAAATCAGTGAAAAAACAAAAAAAATCCGCCTCAAAATGATCAAAAAGTAAAATAATTCCCCAAAATCACCCCCGAACTCCCTGTCATTGCTGGGGAAAAAATCCAAAATAAATCAAAATTATCCAAAATCCCACAAATTCACCCCAAAAAATAAAAAAAAACCCGAAAAAATCAGTGAAAAAATGAAAAAAATCCGCCCCAAAATGATCAAAAATTAAAATAATTCACCAAAATCTTCCCTGAACTCCCCATCATTACTGGGCAGGAAATCACAAAAAAATCAAAATTACCCAAAATCCCAAAAATTCACCACAAAAAATAAAAAAAACCCCGAAAAAATCCGTGAAAAAACGAAAAAAATCCGCCCCAAAATGATCAAAAAATAAAAAAATTCCCCAAAATCCCTCCAGGGACACCCCGAACTCCCCGTCATTGCTGGGGAGAAAATTTAAAAAAATTTAAAAAAATTTAAAAAAATCAAAATTACCCAAAATTCACCCCAAAAAATAAAAAAAAACCAAAAAAAATCCGTGAAAAAACGAAAAAAATCCTCCCCAAAATGATCAAAAATAAAAAAATTTCACCAAAATCCTCCCCGAACTCCTCGTCATTGCTGGGGGGGAAATCACAAAAAATCAAAATTACCCAAAATCCCCAAAATTCACCACAAAAAATAAAAAAAAAACCGAAAAAATCCGTGAAAAAACGAAAAAAATCCGCCCCAAAATGATCAAAAATTAAAATAATTCCCCAAAATCCGCCCCGAACTCCCCGTCATTGCTGGGGAAAAAATCACAAAAAATCCAAAATAAATCAAAATTATCCAAAATCCCAAAAATTTACCCCAAAAAATAAAAAAAATCTGGGAAAAAACGGTTCCAAAATGAGCAAAAAATGAAAAAAAAAAATCCTTAAAAAAATCCCAAAAAATTCAAAAAAATTTTTAAAAAATCCCCAAAAAATTCTCAAAAATTCCCCAAAAATCTGAAAACCTTCCCTTAAAATTCCCCCCCCAAAAAAAAACCAAAAATCCCCCCCAAAAAATCCCAGAAAAAAAAAAAAATCTCCAAAAAATAAAAAAACAAAAAAAATCCAAAAAATTCAAAAAAATTTTTAAAAAATCCCAAAAAATTCTCCAAAAAATCCCAAAAAAATCCCAAAAATTTCCTCAAAAAAGTCCCAAAAAATCGCCAAAAATCCCCCAAAAATCCCCAAAATATAAAAAAAAATTCCTAAAAATTCAAAAAAAATCCCTAAAAATCCCAAAAAATTCCCAAAAAATTCCCAAAAAATTCTCAAAAAAATCCCAAAAAATTCCCAAAAAATTCCCAAATCCCCAAACCCCCCCGTGTCCCCAAAAACCTCCCAAAAATCTCAAAAAAATTCTCAAAAAATTCCAAAAAATTCCCAAAAAATTCCCCCAAAATTAAAAAAAAAAAATTTTAAAATTCCAAAAAAATTCTCAAAATATTCTCAAAAAATCCCAAAAAAATCCCCAAAAAAATCTCAAAAAATTCCCCAAAAATTCCCAAAAAATTCCAAAAAAATCCCCAAAAATTCCCCATAAATTCCCAAATTCTCCCCACCCTCCCCCCGTGTCCGTACTTGTTGTCCAGCCCCACATCTGGCAGCCAGATGTGCCCCAGACGCCCCAAAACCCCCCCAAAAAATCCCAAAAAATCCCAAAAATCTCAAAAAAAATCCCAAAAAAATCCCCAAAAATTCCCCCAAAATTAAAAAAAAAAAAAAAATAAATTTCTCAAAATATTCTCAAAAAATCCCAAAAAAATCCCCCAAAAATTAAAAAAAATTTTAAAAAAATCCCAAAAAATCCCCAAAAAATCCCCAAAAAATCCCCAAAAAATCCCAGAAAATCCAAAAAAATCCCAAAAAATTCCCAAAAAATTCCCAAAAAATCCCCAAAATCCCAAAAATTCCCCATAAATTCCCCAAATCCCCCCAAGCTCTCCGTACTTGTTGTCCAGCCCCACATCTGGCAGCCAGATGTTGTCGGCCGGGACCCGCAGCGCCGCCGCCCCCCCGAGCTCGGGGGGGTCCCAGGAGAGCCGGGGGTCCCTCCAGCGCTGGGGGAGGGGTCAGAGAGGTCACACAGGGGTCACAGAGGGGTCACAGGGGTCACAGGGGTCACACAGGGGTCACAGGGGTCACAGGGGTCACAGAGGGGTCACAGGGGGAGGGGCGGACCCCAAACCCCCCGGACCCGCCCTCAAAAATAAAAAAAATCCCGAAATTTCCATCCCAAAATTCACCAAATCCGCCCCCAAAACCCCGAAAATTCACCCCAAAAATCGGCCCCAAATTCCCAAGGATTCATCCCAAACTCTCTGAAATTCCGACCCCAAAATCCCGAAATTTCAGCCCCAAAACCCCAAAATTCAATCCCAAATTCCTGAGGATTCAGCACCAAAAATCCCAAAATTCCAACCCTAAAATCCCAAAAATTCACCCCAAAAATCGTCCCAAATTCCCGAGAATTCATCCCAAAAAATCCCGAAATTCCCAACCCCAAAACCTCCCAAATCCGCCCCAAAATTCACCAAACCCGCCCGAAAATTCCTGAGGATTCAGCCCCAAAAATCCCAAAATTTCAATCCCAAAATCCCGAAATTTCACCCCAAAAATCGGCCCCAAATTCCCGAGAATTCATCCCAAAAAAAACCCGAATTTATGAAAATTCCCCCCCCCAAAGAAATCCCCAAAAACCCCAAAATTCACCCCAAAAAAACCTCCCAAAAAACCCGAAAATTCACCCCAAAAATCGGCCCCAAAATCCTGAGAATTCATCCCAAAAATCTCCGAAATTTCAGCCCCAAAACCCCGAAAATTCAATCCCAAATTCCCAAGAATTCATCCCCAAAAATCCCGAAATTTCAGTCCCAAAATCCCGAAAATTCACCCCAAAAAAACCTCCCAAAAAACCCGAAAATTCACCCCAAAATCCGCCCCAAATTCCTGAGGATTCACCCCAAAAATCTCCGAAATTTCGACTCCAAATCCCGAAAATTCACCCCAAAATCCGCCCCAAATTCCTGAGAATTCAGCCCCAAAAATCCCGAAATTTCGATCCCAAAACCCCGAAATTCAATCCCAAATTCCTGAGGATTCGTCCCCAAAAATCCCGAAATTCCCACCCCAAAACCCCGAAATTTCAGTCCCAAAATTCCCTAAAATTCACCCCAAAAATCTCCGAAATTTCAGCCCCAAAATCCCGAAAATTCACACCAAAAAAACCTCCCAAAAAACCCGAAAATTCACCCCAAAAAATCCGCCCCAAATTCCTGAGGATTCACCCCAAAAATCCCGAAATTCCAACACCAAAATCACGAAATTACAACCCCAAAACCCCGAAAATTCACCCCAAAATTCACAAATTCCACCCGAAAATTCCAGAGGATTCAACCCCCAAAATTTCCGAAATTTCGATCCCAAAATCCCAAAAATTTCAACCCCAAAATCCCGAAAATTCACCCCAAAAATCCGCCTCAAATTCCCGAGAATTCATCCCAAAATCTCTGAAATTCCGACCCCAAAATCCCGAAATTTCAGCCCCAAAACCCCAAAATTCAATCCCAAATTCCTGAGGATTCAGCCCCAAAAATCTCTGAAATTCCCAACCCAAATTCCCACAAATTCACCCCAAAAAATCCGCCCCAAATTCCTGAGAATTCACCCCAAAAATCCAGAAATTCGCACCCCCAAAACCTCCCAAATCCGCCCCAAAATTCACCAAACCCACCCGAAAATTCCTGAGGATTCAGCACCAAAAATCCCGAAATTTCAGCCCCAAAATCCCGAAAATTCACCCCAAAAATCCTCCCAAAAAAACCCAAAAATTCACCCCAAAATCCGCCCCAAATTCCTGAGAATTCACCCCAAAAATCTCCGAAATTTCGACCCCAAAATTCCGAAAATTCACCCCAAAAATCCTCCCAAAAAACCCAAAAATTCACCCAAAAATCGGCCCCAAAATCCCGAAAATTCACCCCAAAAAAACCTCCCAAAAAACCCGAAAATTCACCCCAAAAAATCGGCCCCAAATTCCTGAGAATTCATCCCAAAAATCCTGAAATTCCAACACCAAAATCACGAAATTACAACCCCAAAATCCCAAAAATTCACCCCAAAATCAACCCCAAATTCCTGAGAATTCACCCCAAAAATCCGAAATTTCGATCCCAAAAATCCCGAAATTCAATCCCAAATTCCAGAGGATTCATCCCCAAAAATTCCCAAAATTCCAACCCCAAAATCCCACAAATTCACCCCAAAAATCGGCCCCAAATTCCTGAGGATTCAGCCCCAAAAATCCCAAAATTTCAGTCCCAAAAATCCCGAAATTTCGACCCCAAAACCCCGAAATTTCAGTCCCAAAATCCCGAAAATTCACCCCAAAAAAAACTCCCAAAAAACCCGAAAATTCAGCCCAAAAATCCGCCCCAAATTCCTGAGAATTCAGCTCCAAAATCCCGAAATTCCAACCCCAAAATCCCAAAAATTCACCCCAAAATCAACCCCAAATTCCTGAGAATTCACCCCAAAAATCCCGAAATTTCGATCCCAAAATCCCGAAATTCCAACCCCAAAATCCCGAAAATTCACCCCAAAAATCGGCCCCAAATTCCTGAGAATTCACCCCAAAAAACCCGAATTTATGAAAATTCCCCCCCCAAAGAAATCCCTAAAAACCCCAAAATCCACCCCAAAAACCCCAAAAACCCCAAAATTCACCCCAAAAAAACCTCCCAAAAAACCCGAAAATTCACCCCAAAATCAACCCCAAATTCCTGAGAATTCATCCCAAAAATCCCGAAATTCCAACACCAAAATCACGAAATTACAACCCCAAAATCCCGAAAATTCACCCCAAAAATCGGCCCCAAATTCCTGAGAATTCACCCCAAAAAACCCAAATTTATGAAAATTCCCCCCCCCAAAGAAATCCCTAAAAACCCCAAAATTCACCCCAAAAAAACCTCCCAAAAAACCCGAAAATTCCCCCAAAAATCGGCCCCAAATTCCTGAGGATTCACCCCAAAAATCCCGAAATTCCAACACCAAAATCCCGAAAATTCACCCCAAAATCAACCCCAAATTCCTGAGAATTCATCCCAAAAATCTCCGAAATTTCAGCCCCAAAATCCCGAAAATTCACCCCAAAATCAACCCCAAATTCCCGAGAATTCACCCCAAAAATCCCGAAATTTCGATCCCAAAATCCCGAAAATTCACCCCAAAAATCCCAAAATCCGCCCCCAACCCCCGAAATTTCCCGAATTCCCCCGAATTTGCCCCAAAGCCGCACCAGGTTCAGATAAACTTTGGTCGTCAGCTCCTCGTTCTTCTCGTCCTGAGGGTTGGGGGAATTTTTTTGGGATTTTTTGGGATTTTTTTGGGGATTTTTTTGGGATTTTTTGGGATTTTTTTGGGGATTTTTTGGGGATTTTTTGGGGGATTTTTTAATTTTTTTTTTGGGGGGGATTTTTGGGCGTTCCTGGGGTCAGAAATCTCCAAACCCCCGAATTTCACCCAAAATTCGTCCCCAAATTCGACCTCCCCCGATCCCCGAATTTTCACACGAACCACCCCAAAAAATCCCCAAAATCCCCAAAATTCCCCCAAATCCACCCCAAAAATCCCCCAAAATCCCCCCAAATTCCTTCCAAATCCCCTGAAATACCCAAATTCCCCCCAAAATCTCCCCAAATCCCCCCTAAAATCCCCCAAATTCCTTCTGAAACCCCTAAAATCCCCCAGATTTCCCCAAAATCCCCCAAAATCCCCAAATCCTCCCCAAATCCCCCAAAAATTCCCAAAAATCCCCCTAAAAATCACCCCAAAATCCCCAAATCCCCCCCTAAAATCCCCCAAATTCCTTCCAAATTCCCCCCAAAATCCCCTCTGAGACCCCCAAATCCCCCCAAAATCCCCAAAAATCACCCCAAAAATCCCCAAAAAATCCCCAAAAATCCCAAATTTCCGTACCAGCCCCACGAGCTGGGCGAGCTCCAGCCCCACCGTGACCAGCACGGGCTCCCCAAAATCCCCAAAAATCCCCCAAAAATCCCCCCAAAAATCCCAAAAAAAATCCCAAAAAATCCCCAAAAATCCCCAAAAAATAAAAAAAAATTTAAAAAAATCCCCAAAAATCCCCAAAAATCCCCGAAAATCCCCAAAAAATAAAAAAAAATTCCCCAAAAATCCCCAAAAATCTCCAAATAAATCCCAAAAAAATCCCCCAAAATCCCCAAAAAATCCCCAAAAATCCAAATTTCCGTACCAGTCCCACGAGCTGGGCCAGCTCCAGCCCCACCGTGACCAGCACGGGCTCCCCAAAATCCCCAAAAATCCCCAAAAATCCCCCCAAAAATCCCCCAAAAAAATCCCAAAAAATCCCCAAAAATCCCCAAAATCCCCCAAAAATCCCCAAAAAATAAAAAAAAAATCCCAAAAAATCCCCCAAAAAATCCAAAAAAATTCCCAAAAATCCCCCCAAAAATCCAAAAAAATCCCCAAAAATCTCCAAAAAATCCCCAAAAAATCCCCAAAAATCCCCCCAAAACTCCCCAAATCCTCCCCAAAACCCCCTAAAATCCACCAAAAACCCAAAAAAATCCAAAAAAAATCCCAAAAAATCCCCAAAATCCCCCCACACCCCCAAAAAAATCCCAAATTTCCGTACCAGCCCCACGAGCTGGGCCAGCTCCAGCCCCACCGTGACCAGCACGGGCTCCCCAAAATCCCCAAAAGTCCCCAAAAATCCCCCCAAAAATCCCAAAAAATCCCCAAAAAAATCCAAATTTCCGTACCAGCCCCACGAGCTGGGCCAGCTCCAGCCCCACCGTGACCAGCACGGGCTCCCCCCCCGCCCCCCCCGGGCGGACCCCGGCCCGGTACCGGCCCCGGAGCCACGGGAGGGGGGAGCCCCAACCTGGGGGGAAATTTGGGGTGAGATTTGGGGGTTTGGGGGGTCTCAGAGGGGATTTGGGGGGAGTTTGGGGGTCTCAGAGGGGATTTTGGGGTGAGTTTGGGGGGGATTTGGGGGATTTTGGGGATTTTTAGGGGGGATTTGGGGGATTTTGGGAGGATTCAGGGGGATTTTGGGGGGATTTGGGGATTTTGGGGAGATTTTGGGGGGTCTCAGAGAGGATTTTGGGGAGTTTTGGGGGGGATTTGGGGGAATTCAGGGGGATTTTTGGGGGGTTTTGGGGATTTTAGGGGGGATTTGGGGATTTTTGGGGGGTCTCAGAGGGGATTTCGGGGGGATTTTGGGGGGATTCAGGGGGATATTGGGGGGATTTTGGGGATTTTGGGGAGATTATGGGGGTCTCAGAGGGGATTTGGGGGAGTTTTGGGGAGGATTTTGGGGATTTTTGGGGGGGATCTGGGAGGATTTTGGGGAAAATCGGGGAGATTTGGGGATTTTTAGGGGGGATTTGGGGAGGTTTTGGGGGTCTCAGAGGGGATTTGGGGGAGTTTGGGGGATTTTGGGGAAAATCGGGGGGATTTGGGGAGGATTTTGGGGGTTTAGGGGGGATTTTGGGAGGATTTTGGGGGGATTTTGGGGGATTTTGGGGGTCTCAGAGGGGATTTGGGGGGAATTTGGGGATTTTTGGGGGGTTTCAGAGGGGATTTGGGGAGGATTTTGGGGGGATTCAGGGGAATTTTGGGGATTTTTTGGGGAGGTTTGGGGGGTCTCAGAGAGGATTTTGGGGAGTTTTGGGGGGGATTTGGGGGGATTTGGGGGATTTTGGGAGGGTTTTGGGGATTTTAGGGGGATTTGGGGAGGATTTGGGAGGATTTTGGGGGGATTTTGGGGGATTTGGGGGATTTTGGGGAAAATCGGGGGGATTTTGGGGAGGATTTTGGGAATTTTGGGGATTTTAGGGGGGATTCAGGGGGAATTTTGGGGCATTTTGGGGGGGACTTGGGGGTCTCAGAGGGGATTTGGGGGAAAATCGGAGGGGTTTGGGGAGGATTTTGGAGATTTTGGGGGTCTCAGAGGGGATTTGGGGGAGTTTTGGGGGGATTTGGGAGGATTTTGGGGAAAATCGGGAGGATTTGGGGATTTTAGGGGGGATTTGGGGGAGTTTTGGGGGTCTCGAAGTAGGTTTGGGGGAGTTTTGGGGGGGTTTGGGGGATTTTGGGGAAAATCGGGGGGATTTGGGGGATTTTTGGGGAGATTTTGGGGGTCTCAGAGGGATTTGGGGTGAGTTTGGGGGGGATTTGGGGGATTTTGGGGATTTTTAGGGGGGATTTTGGGGGATTTGGGGGGGATTTTTGGGGAGATTTGGGGGATTTTGGGGAAAATCGGGGGGATTTGGGGAGGATTTTGGGATTTTAGGGATTTTAGGGGGGTTTTGGGGGGGATTTGGGGGGATTTTTGGAATTTTGGGGTGGTCAGGGGGATTTTGGGGGATTTTAGGGGGGATTCGGGGTGAGATTTGGGGGGAAATTGGGAGATTTGGGGGAGTTTGGGGGGATTTGGGGATTTTAGGGAGGTTCGGGGAATTTTGGGGTGGTCCCGACGGTTTGGGGTCCCGGGGGAATTTTGGGATAAATTCCGGGGATTTTTGGGGGGGTCCCGGGGAAGTTTTGGGGATAAATTTTAGGGAATTTTTTGGGATAAATTTTGGGGATTTCGGGGATTTTAGTAGGGGGGTCCCGAGGAAGTTTTGGGATAAATTCCGGGGAATTTTTTGGGATAAATTCCGGAGATTTCGGGGGGGGGTCCCGGGGAATTTTTGGGATAAATTTGGGGGATTTCAGGGATTTTGGGGGAAGGGTCCCGGGGGGGATTTTGGGGTGAATGTCGGGGATTTTGGGGAGGGGTCCCGGGGAAGTTTTTGGGATAAATTCCAGGGATTTTGGAGATTTTGGGAGGGGGTCCCGGGAGGTTTTTGGGGTGAATTCCAGGGATTTCGGGGATTTTAGTAGCGGGGTCCCGAGGAAGTTTTGGGATAAATTTCAGGGAATTTTTTGGGATTAATTCCGGGGATTTTTGGGAATTTGGGGAAGGACCCCAGGGAAGTTTTGGGATAAATTTCGGGGATTTTTGGGATAAATATCGGGGATTTTGGGGTGGATTTTGGGGATTTTGGGGAGGGGTCCCAGGGAAGTTTTGGGATAAATTTGGGGAATTTTGGGGGTCCCGCGGGGGTACCGGGCTCCGTCCCGAGCAGGAGGAGGAGGAGGAGGAGGAGGGTGAGGGGGGGTCCGAGGCTGAAGGCGGCCATGGCCGAGTGGGGGAGGGGCGGCCGCAGCTGCTCCGGATGTGGGGGAGGGGCGGGAGGGGGGGGAGGGGAAATTCCGCCCCTCCCCCACTGCCCACCCCAAAAACGGAGCCGGAAATCCCAAAATCGATCCGGAAATCCCAAAAATGGACCCGGAAATCCCAAAATCGATCCGGACCCTCCCCCCCCTCAAAAATCCTCATCAAAATCTGCCCCCAAAATAAAACCAAAATTAAAAAAAAAAATCTTAAATTTTGCCGCCTCAGAGCCTCAAAATTTCCACCCAAAAAAATCCAAAATGGCCCAAAAATCCCCCCAAATTTTGCCCCCCCAAGATCCCCAAATTTGCCCAAAAACCTCCAAAATTTCCTTAAAAAAAAATCTAAATTTTGTCCCTCCCAGACCCCAAAATTCACCCAAAATCCCAAAAATTTCCTTAAAAAAATCTCATTTTTGTCTCTCCCAGACCCCAAAAATTCACCCCAAAACCCCCAAATTTAACACGAAATCCCCAAAAATTCCCCCCAAAAATCTCAAATTCTGCCCCGCCAAGACCGAGAAATTATCCCAAAATTTGCCAAAAAATCCCCAAAATTTGCTAAAAAAATCCCCCAAATTCACCCGAAAATCCCCAAAATTCACCCCAAAAATTCACCCAAAAATTTCCTGAAAATCCCCAAAATCGGAGCCAAAATCCCCCCAAATTTTACCCCCCCAAAACCCCAAAATTCTCCCAAAAAACCCCAAAATTTCCCTAAAAAATCTAATTTTTGTCCCTCCCAGACCCTAAAAATTCACCCAAAACCCCCAAATTTAACCCGAAATCCCCCCAAAAAATTTCCCCCAAAAATCTCAAATTCTGTCCCGCCAAGACCGAGAAATTATCCCAAAATTTACCAAAAAATCCCCAAAATTCACCCGAAAATCCCCAAAATTCACTCCAAAAATTCACCCAAAAATTTCCTGAAAATCCCCCAAATTCACCCCAAAATCGGCGCCAAAATCCCCCCAAATTTTGTCCCCCCCAAACCCCAAAATTCTCCCAAAAACCCAAAATTCTCCCCAAAAATTCCTCCCCAAACCCCAAATTTGGCCCCAAATCCCCCAAATTTTTCCCAAAAATTTTCCCAAAATTCCCAAAATTTTTCCCAAAAATTCCCCAATTTTTCCCCCCTCCCCCACCCCCCCAAACTGGTCCGAACTGGTCCGAACTGGTACAAACTGGTTTTTATTGAGGAGCTGTCAATCATGCACACCGAGGGGCGTGGCCTCGCCCGGGGGGGCGGGGCTTTTATTGCTCTGGGGGCGGGGCCAGCACAGTGAGGGGTCTGAGGGGGCGTGGCCAAGGGAAAGGGGCAGGGCCTGCATAGTGAAGGGTCTGGGGGCGTGGCCAAGGGGAATGGGCGTGGTTTAAGGAAGAGGCGTGTCACAGTGAAAGGGGGCGTGGTCACAGTGAAAGGGGCGTGGCTCTGTGGGGGGGGCTCGGGCCCCCACGTGCCCGGGGGGATTTTTGAGGTTTTTGGGTTTTTTTGGGGGGGATTTGGGGGTTTTGGGGGGGGGATTTTTGGTTTTTGGGGTTTTTGGGGATTTGGGGATTTTTGGGGATTTTTTAAAAGGGATTTTTGGGGTTTTTTTGGGATTTTTGGGGTTTTTAAAGGGATTTTTTGGGGGTTTTTGGGGGTGAATTTTGGGGTTTTTCTCAGGGATTTTTGGGGTGATTTTTGGGGTTTTTTTTCAGGGATTTTTTCAGGGGTCTTTTCCAGGAATTTTTGGGGTGATTTTTTGGGGGGTTTCTTCAGAAATAATTTGGGTTTTCTTCAGGAATTTTCTTTTTCTTTTCTTCAGGAGTTTTTGGGGTTTTTTTCCATGAATTTTTTGGGTTTTCTTCTGGAATTTTTTATTCTTGTTTTCTTCAGGAATTGTTTGGGTTTTCTTCAGGGTTTTTTTGGGGTTTTCTTCCGAAATTCTGGGGTTTTTCTTCCAGAATTTTCTGGGTTTTCTCCAGGATTTTTTTTGGTTTTTTCTTCCAGGATTTTTTTGTGGTTTTTCCAGGAATTTTTGGGATTTTCTTCAGGAATTTTTTTTTTTGTTTTCTTCAGGAATTTTTTGCATTTTCTTCCAGAATTTTCTGGATTTTTCTCCAGGAATTTTTATTTGTTTTCTTCCAGAATTTTCTGTGCTTTCTCCAGGAATTTTTTGGGTTTTTTCTCCAGGAATTTTTTTGGTTTTTCTCCAGGAATTTTTTGGGTTTTTCTTCAGGAATTTTTGGATTTTTTCTCCAGGATTTTTTTGGGTTTTCTGCAGAAATTTTTTGGTTTTTTCTCCAGGAATTTTTTGGGTTTTCTTCTGGAATTTTTTGGGTTTTTCTCCAGGAATTTTTGGGTTTTTTCTCCAGGAATTTTTGTTTTTTTTCTCCCCAGGAACTTTAGGGTTTTTTCTCCAGGAATTTTTGATTTTTCTCCAGGATTTTTTTTGGGTTTTCTGCAGAAATTTTTTTGTTTTTTTCTCCAGGAACTTTCGGGTTTTTTCTCCAGGATTTTCAAGTTTTTTTTCCAGGATTTTTTTTTTGGTTTTCTTCAGAAATTTTTTTTTGTTTTCTTCAGGAATTTTTTGGATTTTATTCCAGAATTTTCTGTGTTTTCTCCAGGAAATTTTTGGGTTTTTTCTCCAGGAATTTTTGTTTTTTTTCTCCAGGATTTTCAGGTTTTTTTCTCCAGGAATTTTTGGGTTTTCTTCTGGAATTTTTTTGGTTTTTTCTCCAGTATTTTTGAGTTTTTCTCCAGGAATTTTGGGGTTTTTTCTCCAGGAATTTTCGGGTTTTTCGGGGTCCCCCCCCCCCCCGGGGGTCTCAGTGCAGCTTTTTTGGGTTTTTTTGGATTTTTGGTTTTTTTTGGGGGAGGGGTCCCAGGTCCGAGGTCGCAGCTCCGGGGTCAGAGGTCACCGGGGGGGGTCCCGGGAGGGGGGGGAGGGGTCGCGGGTGGGGGAGGGGTCCCGGGTGGGGGGAGGGGTCCCCGGGGGCTCCTCGACCTCGTGCAGCGAACGGCTCCCGGTACAGCGCGACTGTGGGGGAGGGGCGGCGTCAGGGGGGCTCCGACCCCCAAAAACGGGGGGGGGGAGGGAGCCCCGAGTTCCCAAAATCTGCAAAAATAATCTGCAAAAAATCCCGCCCAAAATGGCCCAAAATTCACCCAAAATCCGCAAAAAATCTGAAAAAAATCTGAAAAAAATCTGCAAAAATCTGCAAAAAATTCACCCAAAATCTGCAAAAAATTTTGTAAAAAAAACTGCAAAAATCTCCCAAAATATCTGCAAAAAAATCTGAAAAAAATCCCCGCCCCAAATGGCCCAAAATTCACCCAAAATTTACCCAAAATCTGAAAAAAAATCTGAAAAAAATCCACCCAAAATGGCCCAAAATCCACCCAAAATTCACTCAAAATCCCACCCAAAATGCCCCAAAATCTGCAAAAAATCTGCAAAAAATTCCGCCCAAAATCTGCAAAAAATCTGCAAAAAATCTGCAAAAAAATCCACCCAAAATGGCCCAAAATCTGCCCAAAATCTGTAAAAAATCTGCAAAAAATCCTGCCCCAAATTGGCCCAAAATCTGCACAAAATCTGTAAAAAATCTACAAAAAAATCTGCAAAAAATCTGCAAAAATCCCGCCCAAAATGGCCCAAAATTCACCCAAAATCTGCCCAAAATTTACCCCAAAATCTGCAAAAAAATCTGCAAAAAATCCCACCCCAAATGGCCCAAAATTCACCCAAAAAATCTGCCCAAAATCTGTAAAAAATCCATTCAAGATCTGCAAAAAATCCCGCCCAAAATGGCCCAAAATTCACCCAAAATTCACTCAAAATTCACTCAAAATCCCGCCCAAAATGGCCCAAAATTCACCAAAAATCTGCAAAAAATCTGCAAAAAATCTGCAAAAAATTCCACCAAAAATTCACTCAAAATCCCACCCAAAATCTGCAAAAAATTCTGCAAAAATCTACAAAAAATCCCGCCCAAAATGGCCCAAAATCCGCCCAAAATTCACTCAAAATGGTCCAAAATCTGCAAAAAAATCTGCAAAAACCTGCAAAAAATCTCCCAAAATATCTACAAAAAATCTGCAAAAAATCCCTCCCAAAATGGCCCCAAATCCGCCCAAAATCCACCCAAAATCCACCCAAAATTCACTCAAAATTCACTCAAAATCTGCAAAAAAATTCTGCAAAAAGTCTACAAAAAATCCCACCCAAAATCCACCCAAATCCCGCCCAAAATCCACAAAAATTTCACTCAAATTTCATCCAAATTTCACCCAAATTTCACCCAAAATTCACTCAAAATGCCGCGCAAAATCCACAAAAATTTCACCCAAATTTCTCTCAAACCAGACCCAAACTCCTCCCAAATGCCCCCAAATTTTGGAGCCTCCAAACCTTTGACCTTTGACCTTTGACCTTCCATTAGCCGCCTCGTCCTTGGGATTTTTGGGATCTTTATCCCAAATTTTGGGGTAAATTTTGGTGTTTTTGGGGCTCACCCTCGAGCAGCTGAGGCAGGAAATGGCCGCAGCCTTGGGGTCACTCCCTGGTCACTCCTGGTCACTCCTGGTCACTGCTGGTCACTCCTGGTCACTCCCTGGTCACTGCTGGTCACTCCCTGGTCAGTCCTGGTCACTCCTGGTCAGTCCCTGGTCACTCCTGGTCACTCCTGGTCACTCCTGGTCACTCCTGGTCATTCTCTGGTCACTCCCTGGTCACTCCTGGTCACTCCCTGGTCACTCCCTGATCACTCCCTGACCCCAGGGGCTCCCATATCCCAATTTTAAGATAAATTTCAGAATTTTGGGGCTCACCCTCGAGCAGCTGGGGCAGGAAGTGAGCGGCTGCCTTGGGGTCAGTGCTGGTCACTCCTGGTCACTCCCTGGTCACTCCCTGGTCACTCCCTGACCCCGGGGGCTCCCACAATCAATCCCAGAGATATTTTAAGATAAATTTTGGATATTTTGGGGCTCACCCTCGAGCAGCTGAGGCAGGAAGTGAGCTGCAGCCTTGTCCTTCCTGACCCTGGGTCACTCCCTGGTCACTCCCTGGTCACTCCCATCCCACACTCAATCCCAGGGATATTTTAAGGTAAATTTTAGGATTTTTGGGGCTCACCCTCGAGCAGCTGGGGCAGGAAATGCGTGGCTGCCTTGGGGTCACTCCTGGTCACTCCCTGGTCACTCCCTGGTCACTCCCTGACCCCAGGGGTTCCCATATCCCAATTTTGAGTTAAATTTAGGATATTTTTGGGGCTCACCCTCGAGCCGCTGGGGCAGGAAATGAGCTGCAGCCTTGTCCTTCCTGACCCTGGGCCCGGCCATGGGGTCACTGCTGGTCACTCCTGGTCACTCCCTGGTCACTCCCTGGTCACTCCCTGATCCCGGGGGCTCCCATATCCAATCCCAAGGATATTTTAAGGTAAATTTTGTTGTTTTTTGGCTCACCCTCGAGCAGCTGGGGCAGGAAGTGAGCCGCAGCCTTGTCCTTCCGGACCCTGGGCCCGGCCATGGGGTCAGTCCTGGTCACTCCCTGGTCACTCCCTGGTCACTCCCTGACCCCAGAGGTTCCCATATCCCAATTTTAAGGTAAATTTTGTTGTTTTTTGGCTCACCCTCGAGCAGCTGGGGCAGGAAGTGAGCCGCAGCCTTGTCCTTGCGGACCCTGGGCCCGGCCATGGGGTCAGTGCTGGTCACTCCCTGGTCACTCCCTGGTCACTCCCAGCCCACACTCAATCCCAGGGATATTTTAAGGTAAATTTTGAGTTTTTTGGGGCTCACCCTCGAGCAGCTGGGGCAGGAAGTGGCTGCAGCCTTGGGGTCAGTCCCTGGTCAGTCCCTGGTCACTCCCTGGTCACTCCCTGGTCACTCCCTGGTCACTCCCTGACCCCAGGGGCTCCCATATCCCAATTTTAAGGTAAATTTTAGGATATTTTGGCTCACCCTCGAGCAGCTGAGGCAGGAAGTGAGCGGCTGCCTTGTCCTTCCGGACCCTGGGCCCGGCCATGGGGTCAGTGCTGGTCACTCCCTGGTCACTCCCTGGTCACTCCCTGGTCACTCCCTGACCCCAGAAGTTCCCATATCCCAATTTTAAGATAAATTTCAGGATTTTTGGGGCTCACCCTCGAGCAGCTGGGGCAGGAAGTGAGCGGCTGCCTTGGGGTCAGTGCTGGTCACTCCCTGGTCACTCCCTGGTCACTCCCATCCCACACTCAATCCCAGAGATATTTTAAGGTAAATTTCAGGATTTTTGGGGCTCACCCTCGAGCAGCTGGGGCAGGAAGTGAGCCGCAGCCTTGTCCTTGCGGACCCTGGGCCCGGCCATGGGGTCACTGCTGGTCACTCCCTGGTCACTCCCAGCCCATATCCCAATTTAAGATAAATTTTGAGTTTTTTGGGGCTCACCCTCGAGCAGCTGAGGCAGGAAGTGGCTGCAGCCTTGGGGTCACTCCCTGGTCACTCCCTGGTCACTCCTGGTCACTCCCTGGTCACTCCCTGGTCACTCCCAGCCCATATCCCAATTTTAAGATAAATTTCAGGATTTTTGGGGCTCACCCTCGAGCAGCTGGGGCAGGAAATGCGCGGCTGCCTTGTCCTTCCTGACCCTGGGCCCGGCCATGGGGTCACTGCTGGTCACTCCTGGTCACTCCCTGACCCCGGGGGCTCCCATATCCCAATTTTAAGGTAAATTTAGGATATTTTGGGGCTCACCCTCGAGCAGCTGGGGCAGGAAATGCGCGGCTGCCTTGTCCTTCCTGACCCTGGGCCCGGCCATGGGGCGCCCGTGCCGGTCCAGCCCCAGGTACCAGGCGCGGCCGGAGCGGCGCTGCCGGTAGAGCGCCGAGGCGTAGAGCACGTGGTAATTCTCGAACACGCACTCCTTGAAGCGGCACTCGGGGGTGAAGTGCACCTGAAACACACCTGGGGTCACCTGGGGGCACCTGGGGTACACCTGGGGGTACCTGGGGGTCAGCTGGGGACACCTGGGGTCACCTGGGGACACCTGGATATACCTGAGATACACCTGCAACACACCTGGGGTCACCTGGGGACACCTGGGGACACCTGGGTCACACCTGAGGGTACCTGAGACACACCTGGGCACCACCTGGGGGTCACCTAGAACACACCTCGGCACACCTGGGGACACCTGGGGGTCAGCTAGGGACAGCTGGGGACACCTGGGGACACCCAGGGCACTCCTTGAACCGGCACTCGGGGGTGAAGTGCACCTGGAACACACCTGGGGTCACCTGGGGACACCTGGGGACACCTGGGGACAGCTGGGGACAGCTGGGAGTACCTGGGGACACCTGAGATACACCTGGGCACACCTGGGGGCACCTGGGGACACTTGGGGGGCATCTGAGGGCTTTGGGAGGGGATCCCAGGGTGGATTTTGGGATGAATTTCAGTGTTTTTGGGATGGATTTGGGGATTTTTTGGGGTGGATTTCGGGGATTTGAGGTTTTGGGGATCCTGGCTGGATTTTGAAATGGATTTTGGGGTTTGGAGATGGATTTTGGGGATTTTGGGATGGATTCTGGTGATTTTGGGATGGATTTTGGGATGGATTTTGGGGATTTTGGGATGGATTTTGGGATGGATTGTGGTGATTTTGGGATGGATTTTGGGATGGATTTTTGGGGTTTTGGGATGGATTTTGGGGTTTTTTTGGGATTTTGGGATGGATTTTGGGATGGATTTTGGGATTTTGTGATGGATTCTGGGGATTTTGGGCTGGATTTTGGGATGGATTTGGGGTTTTTGGGATAGATTCTGGGGTTTTTTTTGGATTTTGGGATGGATTTGGGGTTTCTGGGACGGATTTTGGGATGGATTTTGGGGTTTTTGGTCACTCACGGAGGCGTAGACGACGCCGGCCCCGTTCATGGCCACGTAGCGCCCGGCGCGCGCGCCCTGGATGGCGACGACGCGGAGCCCGACCGGGATCAGGTTAAACAGCGCTGGAAACCAGTGCGGACCAGTATGGACCAGTACGGACCAGTATGGACCGGTATGGACCAGTACGGACCAGTACAGACCAGTACAGACCAGTATGGACCAGTACGGACCAGTATGGACCAGTACGGACCGGTACGGACCAGTACGGACCAGTATGGACCAGTATGGACCAGTACGGACCAGTATGGACCAGTATGGACCAGTATAGACCAGTGCGGACCAGTATGGATCAGTACGGACCAGTATGGACCAGTATAGACCAGTGCGGACCAGTATGGATCAGTACGGACCAGTATGGATCAGTAGGGACCAGTATGGACCAGTATGGACCAGTACGGACCAGTATGGACCTGTACGGACCAGTATGGACCAGTATGGACCAGTACGGACCAGTGCGGACCAGTATGGACCGGTACGTACCAGTACAGACCAGTACGGACCAGTACGGACCAGTATGGACCAGTACAGACCAGCACGGACCAGTATGGACCAGTGTGGACCAGTACGGACCAGTACGGACCAGTATGGACCAGTACGGACCAGTGCAGACCAGTATGGACCAGTGTGGACCAGTACGGACCAGTATGGGCCAGTATGGACCAGTACAGACCAGTATAACCAGTATAAACAGGTATAAACCAGTCCAAACCAGTACAAATGGTACAAGCCAGTCCAAAACTTTCAAAACTGGTCCAAACTGATCTTAACAAATCCAAACCGGTCTAAACCAGTTCAAACCAGTCTAAACCAGTCCTGCTCCATTTTAGCTCTGCCCCCTCCACAAGCACCGCCCCCTTTTAGACTCCACCCCTTTAAGCCCCACCCACTCACTGTTAGGCCACACCCATCCCATTTTAGCACCGCCCACTGATTGCTAGACCCCGCCCATCCACTTTAGGCCCCGCCCATTCACTGTGATGCCCCGGCTCCCCTTTAAGCCCCGCCCACTCGCTGTTAGGCCACACTCACCCCATTTTAAGCCCCGCCCACTCACCGTTAGACCACACTCACCCCATTAAGCCCCGCCCACTCACTGTTAGACCACACTCACCCCATTTTAAGCCCCGCCCACTCACTGCCCGGCCCCGCCTCATCTCTTTAAGCCCCGCCCACTCACTGTTAGACCACACTCACCCCATTTTAAGCCCCGCCCACTCGCTGTTAGACCACACTCACCCCATTTTAAGCCCCGCCCACTCACTGTTAGGCCACTCCCACCCCATTTAAGCCCCGCCCACTCACCGCCTGACACTGCCTCCTCCCATTAAGCCACGCCCACTCGTTGTTAGGCCCCGCCCATCCCATTTTAAGCCCCGCCCACTCACAGCATGGCACCGCCTCCTCTCTTTAAGCCCCGCCCACTCACTGTTAGACCACTCCCACCCCATTTTAAGCCCCGCCCGCTCACTGTTAGACCACACCCACCCCATTTTAAGCCCCGCCCACTCACTGCAATGCCCCGCCTCCTCCCTCTAAGCCCCGCCCACTCACTGTTAGACCACACCCACCCATTTTAAGCCCCGCCCACTCACCACGCGGCACCGCCTCCTCCCATTAAGCCCCCGCCCACTCACTGTTAGACCACACTCACCCCATTTTAAGCCCCGCCCACTCACTGCCCGGCCACGCCTCCTCTCTTTAAGTCCCACCCACTCACTGTTAGACCACACTCACCCCATTTTAAGCCCCGCCCACTCGCTGTTAGACCACACCCACCCCATTTTAAGCCCCGCCCACTCACAGCCAGGCCACGCCTCCTCCCAAGCCACGCCCCTTTAAGCACCGCCCACTCACTACCTGGCACCGCCTCCTCTCTTTAAGCCCCGCCCACTCGCTGTTAGACCACACTCACCCCATTTAAGCCCCGCCCACTCACTGTGAAGCACCGCCTCCTCTCTTTAAGCCCCGCCCACTCGCTGTTAGACCACACTCACGCCATTTTAAGCCCCGCCCACTCACTGCCTGGCACCGCCTCCTCTCTTTAAGCCCCGCCCACTCACTGTTAGACCACACTCACCCCATTTTAAGCCCCGCCCACTCACTGTTAGACCACACTCACCCCATTTTAAGCCCCGCCCACTCACTGCCCGGCCCCGCCTCATCTCTTTAAGCCCCGCCCACTCACCATTAGACCACACTCACCCCATTTTAAGCCCCGCCCACTCACTGTTAGACCACTCCCACACCATTTTAAGCCCCGCCCACTCACTGTTAGGCCACACTCACCCCATTTTAAGCCCCGCCCACTCACTGCCCGGCACCGCCTCCTCTCTTTAAACCCCGCCCACTCCCTGTTAGACCACTCCCACCCCATTTTAAGCCCCGCCCACTCACTGTTAGGCCACACTCACCCCATTTTAAGCCCCACCCACTCACTACATGGCACCGCCTCCTCTCTTTAAGCCCCGCCCACTCACTGTTAGACCACACTCGCCCCATTTTAAACCCCGCCCACTCACTGTTAGGCCACTCCCACCCCATTTTAAGCCCCGCCCACTCACTGTTAGGCCACTCCCATTCTATTTAAGCCCCGCCCACTCACTGCCGGGCCCCGCCTCCTCCCAGGTGCCGTCCAGCCGCCCGTCCGGCCCCATGTGCAGGAAGTGGCCGTGGCCGCCCCGGAGCCGCGCCACGGCGCCGCGGAGCTGCGGTTCTGGAACGACAAAAAACGTGAAAATTTACCCCAAAAATCCACCCCAAAACCATCGAAAATCCACCCAGAAAAACCCAAAAATTCGCACTGAAAACACAAAAAAACCTGCCCCAAAAATTCCAAAAATTCACCCCAAAATCCCCAACCGGAGCCGCGCCACGGCGCCGCGGAGCTGCGGTTCTGGAACGACAAAAACGTGAAAATTTACCCCAAAAATCCACCCCAAAAATCTCAAAAATCCCTCCCTAAAAACCTGTCTCAAAACCGCCTAAACTCACCCCAAAAATCCCAAAATATCCACCCCAAAAACTCTAAAAATTCACCCTAAAATCCCAAAAAATCCTGCCCCAAAACCACCGAAATTTATCCCAAAAATCCACCCTGAAAACCCTCAAAACAAAACAAAACCACCCCCAAAACCTCCCCCAATCACCCCAAAACTCCCCCCCAAATATCCCTCCAAAAATCCCAAAAAATCCCGAAAAAGTCCCCAAAAATCCCCCAGAAAATCCCCATAAAATCCCCAAAAAATCCCAAAAAAATCCCCAAAAAAATCCAAAAAAAATCCCCCAAAAAATCCCAAAAAATCTCCAAAACTCCCAAAAAATCGCCAAGAAATTTAAAAAAATACCCCAAAAAACCTCAAAAAAATCCCAAAAAAATCCGCCAAAAAAATCCCAAAAAATCAAAAAAAATCCCCAAAAAATAAAAAAAAAATTCCCCACAAAATCCAAAAAAATCCAAAAAAATCCCCAAAAAATCCCAAAAAACCCCATAAAATCCCCAAAAAAATCCCAAAAAATCCCAAAAAAATTTAAAAAAAATCGAAAAAAAATCCCAAAAAATCCCAAAAAATCCCAAAAAATCCCAAAAAAATCCCCAAAAAATCCCCAAAAAATCCCCCCAAAAAATCCCCAAAAAATCCCCAAATATTTTTAGATATTTCACCGGGGGGTTTCTCGCGGGGTCTCCTCCTGTGGCCGCAGCCCCGAACTTTGGCCACGAGCCAATCCCAAAACATTCCAAAAAAATCCCCCCAAAATCCCCCAAAAAATAAAAAAAATCCCCAAAAAATCCAAAAAAATTCCCCAAAAAATCCCAAAAAATAAAAAAAAATCCCCAAAAAATCCCAAAAAACTCCCAAAAAATAAAAAAAAAATCAAAAAAATCCCCCCAAAAATCCCAAAAAATTCCCAAAATATCCCCAAAAAATCCTCGAAAAATCCCAAAAAATCCCCAAAAAATCTCCCAAAAAAAATCCCAAAAAATCCCCATAAAATCCAAAAAAAATCCCCAAAAAATCCCCCAAAAATAAAAAAAATCCCAATAAATCCCAAAAAAATCCCCCAAAAATAAAAAAAAAATCGAAAAAAATCCAAAAAAAATCCCCAAAAAATACCCAAAAAATCCCCAAAAAATACCCAAAAATTCCCCAAAAAAATCCCCAAAAAATCTCCCAAAAATCCCAAAAAAACCACGAAAAAATCAAAAAAAACCCCAAAAAATCCCAAAAAATCCCAAAAAAACCCCAAAAAATCCAAAAAAAATCCCAAAAAAATCCAAAAATCCCCAAAAAAATCCCCATAAAATCCCCAAAACAATCCCAAAAAATCCCAAAAAAATTTAAAAAAAATCGAAAAAAAATCCCAAAAAATCCCAAAAAATCCCAAAAAAATCCCAAAAAAATCCCCAAAAAATCCCCAAAAAAATCCCCAAATATTTTTAGATATTTCACCAGGGGGTTTCTCGCGGGGTCTCCTCCTGCGGCCGCAGCCCCGAACTTTGGCCACGAGCCAACCCCAAAATATCCCCCCAAAATCCCCCCAAAAAATCCAAAAAAATCCCCCAAAAATTAAAATAAAAAAAATTTAAAAATCGCCCCAAATCCCCAAGAAATCCCCCCAAAAAAATCTCAAGAAATAAAAAAAAAATCACCAAAAAATCCCAAAATATCCAAAAAAAATCCCCAAAAAATTCAAAAAAAAATCCCCAAAAAATCCCAAAAAATCCCCCAAAAATCCCAAAAAATGCCTAAAAAATCCCAAATAAATCCCTAAAAAATCCCCAAAAAATACCCAAAAAATACCCAAAAAAATAAAAAAAAAAATTTAAAAAATAAAAAAAAATCCCCAAAAAAATCCTCCCAAAAAATAAAAAAAAAATCCCAAAAAATTCCCAAAAAATGCCAAAAAATTCCCAAAATATCCCCAAAAAATCCTCGAAAAATCAAAAAAAATCCCCAAAAAATCTCCCAAAAAAATCCCAAAAATCCCCAAAAAATCCAAAAAAATCCCCAAAAAAATCCCAAAAAATCCCCATAAAATCCAAAAAAAATCCCCAAAAAATCCCCCAAAAATAAAAAAAAATCGAAAAAAATCCAAAAAAATCCCAAAAAAATCCCAAAAAAATCCCAAAAATCCCCAAAAAATCCCCAAAAAATCCCCAAAAATCACCAAAAAATCCCCAAAAAACCCCCAAAAATCCCCAAAAAAATCCCCAAAAAAATCCCAAAAAATTTTTAAAAATCCCAAATTCCCCCCATTCACCGGGGGGTTTCTCGCGGGGTCTCCTCCTGCGGCCGCAGCCCCGCACTTTGGCCACGAGCCCCCGCAGCTGCTGCTGGCACAGCGAGGGCGGCCGGGGGGGCGCCGGGGGCGCGCGCGGGGCCGGGGGCGCGGGCGGGGGGCGCGTCCTTCCCCCCCCGGCGCTGCCGGATCAGGGAGCTGGCGAGAGCTGCCATGGGGGGGTTGGGTGAAATCCGGGAGTTTGGGGTGAAATCTGAGAGTTTGGGGTGAAATCCGGGAGTTTGGGGTGAAATCCGGGAGTTTGGGGTGAAATCTGAGAGTTTGGGGTGAAATCTGAGAGTTTGGGGTGAAATCCGGGAGTTTGGGGTGAAATCTGAGAGTTTGGGGTTTGGGGTCAAGTCCTGAGGGTTTGGGGTTTGGGGTGAAAATGGGAGAATTTGGGTTTGGGGTGAAATCCAAGAGTTTGGGGTTTGGGGGGGAATCCCAGAGTTTGGGGTGGAAATGGGAGAATTTGGGGTTCGGGGGGTTCGGGAGGTTTGGGGTGAAATCCGAGAGTTTGGGGTTTGGGGTGAAATCCCGAGGGTTTGGGGTTTGGGGGGTTTGGGGTGAAAATGGGAGATTTGGGGGTTGGGGGGTTTGGGGTCAAATCCCGAGAATTTGGGGTTTGGGGTGAAAATCCAAGAGTTTGGGGTTCAGGGAGTTTGGGGTGAAAATGGGAGAGTTTGGGGTTTGGGTCAAATCCCGAGGGTTTGGGGTTTTGGGGGGTTTGGGGTGAAAATGGGAGAGTTTGGGGTTTGGGGTGAAAATGAGAGAGTTTAGGGTTTGGGGTGAAATCCCGAGAATTTGGGGTTTGGGGGGTTCGGGGGGTTCGGGGGGTTTGGGGTGAAAATGGGGGAGTTTGGGGTTTGGGGTCAAATCCCAAGAGTTTGGGGTTTGGGGTGAAAATCCGGGAGTTTGGGGTGAAAATGAGAGAATTTGGGGTTTGGGGTTTGGGGTGTTTGGGGTGAAAATGCAAGGGTTTGGAGTTTGGGTGGGAAATGGGAGATTTGGGGGTTGGGAGGTTTGGGGTGAAAATCCGAGAGTTTGGGGTTTGGGGGTGCAGGGAGGGCTGGGGATTTTTTTGGGTTTTTTTTGGGATTTTATTTGGGATTTTTTAGGTTGGTTTGGGGAGTTTTATTGGGATTTTTTAGGGATATTTTGGAGGTTTTTTGGGGGTTTTGGGGGATTTTTTGGGGAGTTTATTTGGGATTTTTTAGTGTTTCTTTGGGGATTTTTTGGGAATTTCTGGGGAGTGTTTTAGGGATTTTTTAGGGGGTTTTAGGGGATTTTTCTGGGATTTTTTTTAGGTGGTTTGGGGGTTTTATTGGATTTTTCAGGGATTTTTTAGGGGGGTTTTGCGATTTTTTGGGGGATTTTTTAGGGATTTTTTTAGGGATTTTTTAAGGGATTTGGGGTTTTTTTAGGGGTTTTTTGGGGATTTTTTTTGGTTTTTTTGGGGGTTTTATTGGGATTTTTAGGGTTTTTTTTGGGGGGATTTTTTGGGAATTTTTTTAGAGGTTTTTTGGGGTTTTTTTTGGGTTTTTTAGGATTTTTAGGGGTTATTTGGGGGGTTTTATTGGGATTTTTTAGGGGGCGTTTGGGATTTATTTTTAAAGGGGGTTTTGGGGATTTTTTGGGGATTTTTTAAGGACTTTTAGGGGTTTTTAGTGGGCGCAGGAGGGGTTTAAAGAGGATTTTTCTGGATATTTTGGGGTGATTTTTTTTTTTAATTTTTGGGGAGATTTTTTGGGGATTTTTTCGGGGATTTTTGGGGGGGATTTTTGGATTTTCTTTTATATTTGGGGGGAATTTTTTGGGTTTTGGGGCGGAGGTTTTTGGTTTTTTTTGGGATTTTGGGGATTTTTTGGGGAGAACTGGAGGGGTTCGAGGAGAATTTTGGAGGAAATTTTGGGCAAATTTTTGGATTTTTATGGAGATTTTGGTTTTTTTGGGGGAAATTTGGGGATTTTTGGTCAGTTTTGGGTTTTTTTAGGGAAATTTCGGGATTTTTGGGAAGTTTTGGAATTTTGGGATCACCAAAAAAATTTTGGGGGGGTCCCGGCAGATTCTGGGGGCGGGGCCTGAGGAGATCGGAGCCAATCGGAGCCAATTTGGGGCAATTTTGGGTCAATTTTGGTCAATTTGGGGGCGGGCGGGGAATCCCGGGGTGGGGAGGGGTCCCGGATTTGGGGGAGGGGTCCCGGATTTGGGGGAGGGGTCTCGCGCGGGGATCACGTGACCCGCGGAGCGCGGGGGGTGGGGGAGGGGAACCCCCGTCCTCTCCCGCCCCTCCCCCCTCCCAAAATCGCTCCCGGATTTTTTTTTTTTTTGGGGAGGGGGTGGGGGAGGGGGTGGGGGAGGGGCGGGATCCGCGCGCGGGGCCCTCGCGGGGTGGGGGGGGAGGGGCGGCGCGGGGGTTCCGGGGGGTGGGGGAGGGGTCCCGCGGGGTGGGGGAGGGGCAGGGGGGGTGGGGGAGGGGGTCCCGGTGCCCGCGGTGAGGGGGGGTGGGGGGAGGGGCGGGGGTCGCGCGGCGCCGCCGAATTCCCGCCGAGCTTCCGGTTCGGGAGGGGTGGGGGAGGGGCGGGGGGAGGGGGAGGGGCGTGGGAAAAACCTGAAAAAAAAAAAAAAAAAAAGAGGGAGGGGGTGGGGGAGGGGCGTGGGAAATAAAAGGGGCGGGGCCGCGCATGCGCGAGGAGGGGCCTCAGTCCGCGCCCCTCCCCCTCTGCCGCCCCTCCCCCACCCCCGCGGGCGGGACGGGGCGGAACGGACCAGTACGGACCAGTACGGACCAGTTTGGACTGGTTTGGACCAGTATGAACCAGTTTGGACCGGTACAGACCAGTAGGGACCAGTTTGGACCGGTATGGACCAGTTAAAACCAGTTTGGAATGGTTTGGACTGGTTTGGACCAGTATAGACCAGTTAGGAATGGCCCAGACCAGTTCAGACCAGTTAGGAACGGCCCAGACCAGCACAAACCAGTTCAGACCAGTCTGGAATGGTAGAAACCAGTTCAGACCAGTTTGGAATGGTTCAGACCGGTTCAGACCAGTACAAACCAGTTCAGGGCAGTTTGGGGCGTGGATCTGAGCATCCCCAGCACTCCCAGTCCATCCCAGTTCATCCCAGTTGGATCCCAGTTTATTCCCAGTCCATCCCAGTCCCTCCCAGTCCATCCCAGTCCCTCCCAGTCCCTCCCAGTTTATCCCAGTCCATCCCAGTCCATCCCAGTCCCTCCCAGTCCATCCCAGTCCATCCCAGTTTATTCCCAGTCCCCTCCCAGTTCCCTCCCAGTCCATCCCAGTCCCTCCCAGTTTGATCCCAGTCCATCCCAGTTCATCCCAGTCCCATCCCAGTCCCTCCCAGTCCCTCCCAGTTTATTCCCAGTCCCTCCCAGTCCATCCCAATCCCCTCCCCGTCCCTCCCAGTTCCCTCCCAGTTTATCCCAGTGCCTCCCAGTCCCTCCCAATCCCATCCCAGTCCCATCCCAGTCCATCCCAGTCCCTCCCAGTCCCATCCCAGTCCATCCCAGTCCCTCCCAGTGACGTCACTCCGCCATTTCCGGGTTCCATTTTCGGGGTTTTTTTAAAGGTTTTTTTTTCTCTCTCTTTTTTCTTTTTTTTCTTTTTTTTTACTTAAAAACACCCGCGGGGCCGCCCCTCCCCCCCCCCGCCCCTCCCCCTCCCCTCCCCTCCCGCCCCTCCCCCCTCCCCCTCCCCCCGCGGCCCCCCCGGGAATAAAAATAGAAGCTCTGGGGTGGGGGAGGGGCGGGGGGAGGGGAGCGGGGGGGAGGGGGCGTCTCCATGGCAACCGGGGGCGGGGTCACAGTGACGTCATCACGGAGATCGATTACATCATCGTGTCACTCTATGACGTCATTGCATCACTATATGACGTCACCACAGCTGTGAATGACGTCATCACGTGTGTCGGTGACATCACAGTGTGACGTCATCGCCGATCCAGTGACGTCACGGGGCTGAGCTATGACGTCACAGGGAGAAAGCATTGTCACGTGACTGGTGACGTCACAGGGGTGACGTCATCGCAGAAAACAAAGATGGCAGAGTGGTGACGTCATCACAGACCAAGGTGACGTCACATGGGCGATCGATGACGTCACAATGGTGACGGATTACATCATCACAGAACCCGGTGACGTCATCACAGAACCCAATGACATCATCAAATAATGCGATGACGTCACAGGGTCACATCACCATGGTAACCGATGACGTCATCGCGGAATCCCGCGCAGAACCCGGTGACGTCGCCATGGCGACCGAGGACGTGACGAGAGTGACGTCATAACGGCGACCGATGACGTCACAGGGGTGATGTCATTGCAGAAAACGACAATGGTGGAGCGATGACGTCATCACAGAACCCAGTGACATCATCGCAGAACCTGGTGACGTCATGAAATAACGTGGTGACGTCATCATATAATGCAGTGACGTCACAGGGTCACGTCACCGTGGCGACCGATGACGTCATCGCGTAATCCAACACAGTGACGTCGCCATGGCAACCGAGGACGTGACGAGAGTGACGTCATAACGGTGATTGATGACGTCACGGGGGTGACGTCACCGCAGAAAACAAAGATGGCGGAGTGGTGACGTCATCACAGAACCCAATGACGTAATCATACAACGTGATGACGTCATCACTTAAGTCGGTGACGTCACACGGGTGATCGATGACGTCACAGGGTCCAGTCACCATGGTAACCGATGACGTCATCGCAGGATCCATCACTGACCCCGTGACGTCGCCATGGCGACAATGATGTCACAAAGGGGGGCGTGGCCTCACCAAATTTTCCCACCTATGACGTCATCACGGCTCCCGGTGACGTCATTGCATCCCCCTCCCCCCCCAAGGTTCCCACGGGGTCAAAGGTCGCGGCCTCTGCTGGGGGAGGGGCTGGGGGGGGTCCCCGGGGTGGGGGAGGGGCCGGGGCCTCCCCCCCTCCCCTCCCCCCACGTTTGGCACAAATTTTCTCTGTCCAGAAAGCGAAAAAAACCCAAAATCGGGGTGGGGGAGGGGCGGGGCGGGGCCCAACCCCCCTCCCCCACCCTGGGCGGGGCAGCCCCTCCCCCACTCCCTTTGTTCTGGGTGGGGGAGGGGTCTCTGAGCCCCCCCCGCGGTTTTTTTTTTTTGGGGGGGGGGTGTTCTGGGTGTGGGGGGAGGGGCGGCCCCGCCCCCCCCAAATTCCTGCTGGGGGGGTGGGGGAGGGGCGGATTCCCATGCGGGTTTTTTTGTTGGGGGGGTGGGGGAGGGGTCCCCAGGGTGGGGGAGGGGTCCCCATGCGGCTCAGCACCCCAGGTGTCCCCGGCGTGGGGGAGGGGCGGGATTGAAGGGGGGGGGGAGGGGTCCCCAAAATCTTCAGCGGTCCTGGGGGTGGGGGAGGGGCGGCAGCAGGCGGGGGGGGGAGGGGCCCCCTGATATTTTTATTTTTTTGGGGTGGGGGGGGTTCCCTTAATTTGGGGGTCCCCTGATATTTTGGGGGGGGGGTGTGGGGGGAGGGGGTGGTGGGGTGGGGGAGGGGTTCCCCATTTTTGGGGGGATTTCCCCAATTTTTGGGTTGTTTTTTTTTTTTCCCCCCATTTTTTGGGGGATTTCCTCCCCTCCCCCCAAAGTCCATTCCAGGTGCGCGGGTGGGGGCGGGGGAGGGGTGGGGGAGGGGTCCCCAACCCCCCCCGTTAACCCGAGTGGGGGAGGGGCGGTTTGGGGGTGTCAGAGGGGTGGGGGAGGGGCCCCCAACCTCCCTGTTTACCCAGGTGGGGGAGGGGCGGTTTGGGGGGGTTCAGATCAATTCAGGGAGTGGGGGAGGGGCCCCCAAACCCCTCCCCCTATACCCGGGTGGGGGAGGGGCAGTTTGGGGGGGATCAGAGAGGTGGGGGAGGGGCCCCCAAACCCCTCCCCCTATACCCGGGTGGGGGAGGGGCGGTTTTAGGGTGTCAGGGCGGTGGGGGAGGGGCCCCCACAGCCCCCCCCTATACCCGGGTGGTGGAGTGGGGGTGGGGCAGCGCGCTGTTGTGGCCGGGCGGGGGGAAGGGCGTCCCGAAGGGGGGGTGCAGGGCCTGCAGCCCCCCCGGAACCATGGTGATGGTGTTGGGGGGCAGCAGGGGCACGTCCTCGGGCGCGCGCCGCAGCGCCAGCGTGTAGTCCGGCGGTCCGGCCACGGCCACGGCCACGCCCGGCCGCGCCTCGGGGTCACCCCCCACCCCCACGCCCACGCCCAGCTTGGGGTGCTTCATCTGCAGCTGCACCAGCTCCTCCTCGCCGGGGGCCAGCAGGTCGTTGGGCGCCGCTCCGGCCACGCCGCGGCCGCTCTGGGGGGGGCGTGAGGCGGCGCGGGGGGATGGACACGGCGCCCACGCCGCCGACCACGCCGCGAGGGTCCGGCGGCGGCCGCTTGTCCCGCTTGTAGTAGAGCGCGGCGAAGGCCAAGATGTTGAGGAAGAGGAGGGAGGCGCCCACGGCCACGGTGACGCTGAGCTCCGTGGAGTAGTCCCGCGAGTCGCCGGGGAAGGGCGCGAAGCGTCGCCGGCCGCCACGGCCGCCATCTTCATCCTCGTCGTCGTCGTCGTCGTCGCGGTCGTCGCGGCGATCGTCGCGGCCGGGCGGCGCGGAGGACGGCGGGGGCCGGCGCGTGGCCGGGGCGCGGCGCGGGGGGCCCGGGGGCGGCGGGAGGCGCGTGGTGGTGGAGGCGTGGGGCAGCTGGTGCAGGTTGTGGAGGTGCGGGACGAGCTCGAGCCAGAAGGCGACCTTGTTGGCGCGGTAGTGGTCGCGCACGCGCGGCTTGAGGCCGATGTGCAGGTAGCGCTTGTCCTTGCCGTCGAAGCGCGTCCACACCACCTCCTCGAAGCGGTTGGGCTTGGTGTGGATGAACTTGGTGTCCTGCGGCACCGGCTGGTTGGGGTCGCTGCGGGGCAAAGGGTGGAGTGACCGGATGGCCGAGTGACCGGCTGGCCGGCTGACCAAGTGATCAACTGATCAACTGACCAGGTAATGGTGAACTAATGAAACACCCAACTGACCAATGAAACACTCAACTGACCACTCAAACACTCAACTGACCAATGAAACACCAATGAAACACCCAACTGACCACTCAAACACTCAACTACTCAAGTCACCACTTAACCACTCAACTGACCAATGAAATACTGAACTGACCACTGAAACACCCAACTGACCAATGAAACACCAATGAAACATCCAACTGGGCAAAGAAACACCCAACTGACCACTCAAACACTCAACCGACCACTCAAACACTCAACTGACCAAAGAAACGCCCAACTGACCACTCAACCACCCAACTGACCAATGAAATATTCAACTGACCACTCAAACACTCAACTGACCACTCAAACACTCAACTGACCACTCAAACACCCAACTGACCACTAACCGATCAACCAACCAGTCAATGATCAACCACGCAACCAATAAACTGACCACTCAAACACCCAACTGACCAATGAAACACCAATGAAACATCCAACTGACCACTCAAACACCCAACTGACCACTCAAACACTCAAGTGACCAATGAAACACTCAACTGACCACTCAAACACTCAAGTGACCACTTAAACACCAACTGACCAATGAAACACCCAAGTGACCACTCAAACACTCAACTGACCAATGAAACACCAATGAAACATCCAACTGAGCAAAGAAACACCCAACTGACCACTCAAACACTCAACTGACCAATGAAACACTCAACTGACCACTCAAACACTCAAGTGACCACTTAAACACTCAACTGACCACTCAAACACTCAACTGACCACTTAAACACTCAACTGACCACTCAAACACTCAACTGACCAATGAAACACCCAACTCAACTCAACTCTACTACTCAGGTGACCATTTAACCACCCAGCTGACCAAGTGACCACTCAAACACCAAAGTGACCACTCAACTCTTTTTCCAACTGACAAATCAATGACCCAGCTGACCAACCACTCAACTGACCACTCAAACACCCAACTGACCAATAGCTCACCACTCTACCACCAAACTGACCACTCTTCATCCAATTGACCACTCAAACACTCATCTGGTCACTCAACCAAGTGACCAGTCAACCAAGCAGCTGACCAGTCAATGATCAACCACTCCACCACCCGACTGACCACTCAACCACTCAACTCTTCATCCAACTGACCACTCAACCACTCCACCGCCCAACTGACCATTCAACCAATGAACTGACCACTCCACCATCCAGCTGACTACTCCACCACCCAACTGACCACTCAAACACTCAACTCTTCATCCAACTGACCATTCAACCACTCCACCGCCCAACTGACCATTCAACCGATGAACTGACCACTCCACCACCCAACTGACCATTCAACCACTCAATTTCATCTAACTGACCACTCAACCAACGAACTGACCACTCAACCAACGAACTGACCACTCCACCACCCAACTGACCACTCCACCACCCAACTGACCACTCAACCACTCAACTCTTCATACAACTGGCCACTCAACCAATGAATCGACCACTCCACCACCAACTGACCACTCAACCACCCAACTGACCACTCCACCACTCAACTCTTCACCCAACTGACCACTCAACCAACCAACTGACCACTCCACCACCCAACTGACCACTCAACCACTCCACCACCCAACTGACCACTCAACCAATGAACTGACCACTCCACCACCCAACTGACCACTCAACCACTCAACTCTTCATCCAACTGACCACTCAACCACTCCACCGCCCACCCCCCCGACCGCCCCCTCCCCCACGCACCCCGTCTTGGCAAAGTTGGTCCAGTAGGTCATGACCACGGCGCTGAGCATGACGTCGTTCTTGGAGAAGTTGCAGGGGAAGAGGTCGGTGGCGCCCACCATGGGCACCCCGAACACGTAGGGGATCTCGTCGCCGTGCGCCGCGTCCGCCCACTCGGGCCGCGCGTCCGTCTGGCAGTGGTGGTAGAAGGTGTAGAAGTACACGGGGGACTGGTACTCGGCGTGCAGCTTGGCCGTGGCCACCGCCGGCGCCACCCACTGGTGGTCGGTGAAGAGCGCCAGCAGCGTCTTGCGCCGCATCTCGCCGTTGTCGCGGTCGGCCCAGTCCGTGTACATGAACTTGATGGTCTCCCGCAGGATGTCCTTGCCCTCGGGGTAGCCGTACAGGTTGTCCACGAAGTTGGACACGGTGAAGTCGAAGTAGGAGGCCGAGATGCCGTCCTCGCTCTCCAGGGAGTCCTCCACGAACTTGAGCCCCTCGCCCTGGTTGACGCCGATCAGGATGTCGTAGTTGAGGAACTCGCCCTGCTGCATCAGGATCTCGGGGTCGTCCGGCACCACGTCGCCGTCCACCACCGGCCCGAAGGCCACGTGGTAGCGGGCGGGCTGCACGTCCTGGTCCACCAGGGCGCGGAAGGGCTGGCGCCGCAGGCACTCCACGGCGGCGCCGGTGTCGGCGCGCTCGCAGCCCACCTTGGCCGCCAGGAGCCGCGTGTACTTGAGGGGCTGGTAATTGACGGACCAGCTGGCGATGGCCGTGCCGCTCTGCGCGATGGCCTTCTGGAACAGACCTGGGGAAATTTGGGGGGTCAGCAGGATTTGGGGTCACAGGGATTTGGGGTTTGGGGTTTGGGATTTAGGGTCGGTAATTCATGGCCCAGCTGGCGATGGCCGTGCCGCTCTGCGCGATGGCCTTCTGGAACAGACCTGCGGGGATTCGGGGGGTCAGGATCACAGGAATTGGAGTTTGGGGTTACAGGGATTTGGGGTTTGGGGTTTGAGGTCACAGGGATTTGGGGTTTGGGGTTTAGGGTCACAGGGATTGGGGTTTGGGGTCACAGGAATTGGGGATTGACCAGCTGGCGATGGCCGCGCCGCTCTGCGCGATGGCCTTCTGGAACAGACCTGGGGAAATTTGGGGGGTCAGGATTACAGGAATTGGGGTTTGGGGTCACAGGGATTTGGGATTTGGGATTTAGGGTCGGTAATTCATGGCCCAGCTGGCGATGGCCGTGCCGCTCTGCGCGATGGCCTTCTGGAACAGACCTGGGGGGATTTGGGGGTGTCACTTGGATTTGGGGTCACCAGGATCACAGGGATTTGGGATTTGAGGTTTGGGGTCACAGGAATTTGGGTTTGGGGTCATAGGGATTTGGGGTTTGGGGTTTGGGGTCACAGGGATTTGGGTTTGGGATCAGGGAGTGATGAGGATTTGGGGTTTGGGATCACCAGGATTGGGGATTTGGGGTCACAGTGATGGGGATTTGGGGTCCCCGGGTAAAATTTTGGGAGAATTTGAGATCCCTGGTGTGGATTTTGGGGTCATTCCTTTGGGATTTCCACCCTGATGCTCATTTTGGGGTCATTCCTGGCAGTTTCAGGACCCCAAAATGAATCTAGGACCATTCCCATGGGGTTTTTTTCCCCAACCATGAATTTTTATGAATTCCCGTGGGGGTTTTTCCCCCCCACAGTTAATTTTGGATTCATTCCTGATGATTTTGTGTTCATTCCTGGTGATTTTGGGTTCATTCTCTCAGTTTTTGGTACCTTCAGAGTGGTGTGACAGGATGAGCAGGCTGACACCGATGGTGACGCTCTGTGAGTCCCCACACCATGAATTTTTATGAATTCCCATGGAGATTTTTTCCCCCACCGTGAATTTTTATGGATTCCTGTGGGGGTTTTTTCCCCCCTGATGTTGATTTTGGGTTAATTTCTGGTGTTTTTGGTACCTTCAGAGTGGTGTGACAGGATCAGCAGGCTGACACCGACGGTGACGCTCTGTGAGTCCCCACACCATGAATTTTTATGGATTCCCATAGGGATTTTTTCCCTCACTATGAATTTTTATGAATTCCTGTGGGGTTTTTTCCCCCCTGATGTTGATTTTGGGGTAATTCCCGGTGATTTTGGGTTAATTCCCGGTGATTTTGGTACCTTCAGAGTGGTGTGACAGGATCAGCAGGCTGACACCGACGGTGACGCTCTGTGAGTCCCCACACCATGAATTTTTATGGATTCCCGTGGGGTTTTTTCCCCTCCTGATGCTGATTTTGGGTTAATTTCTGGGGATTTTGGGTTCATTCTCTCAGTTTTTGGTACCTTCAGAGTGGTGTGACAGGATGAGCAGGCTGACACCGACGGTGACGCTCTGTCAGTCCCCACACCATGGATTTTTATGAATTCCCATGGGGATTTTTCCCCCATTATGAATTTTGATGAATTCCCATGGGGTTTTTTTCTGCCCCACAGTTGATTCTGGGTTAATTCCCGGTGATTTTGGGTTAATTCCCGGTGTTTTTGGTACCTTCAGAGTGGTGTGACAGGATCAGCAGGCTGACACCAACAGTGACACTCTGTGAGTCCCCCCACCATGAATTTTTATGAATTCCCATGTGGGTTTTTTTCCCCCCTGATGTTAATTTTGGGTTAATTCCCGGTGATTTTGGTACCTTCAGAGTGGTGTGACAGGATCAGCAGGCTGACACCGACGGTGAGGCTCTGTGAGTCCCACACCATGAATTTTTATGGATTCCCATGGGGATTTTTTCCCCCCTGATGTTAATTTTGGGTTAATTTCTGGTGATTTTGGGTTCATTCCTGGTGATTTTGGGTTAATTCCCGGTGATTTTGGTACCTTCAGAGTGGTGTGACAGGATGAGCAGGCTGACACCGATGGTGACGCTCTGCAGGGCCCCCCACCATGAATTTTTATGAATTCCCATGGGGTTTTTTCCCCCCCATGTTGATTTTGGGTTAATTCCTGGTGATTTTGGTACCTTCAGAGTGGTGTGACAGGATGAGCAGGCTGACACTGATGGTGACGCTCTGTGAGTCCCCACACCATGGATTTTTATGGATTCCCATGGGGATTTTTTCCCTCACTATGAATTTTTATGAATTCCCGTGGGGGTTTTCCCCCCCCCACAGTTAATTTTGGGTTCATTTCTGGTAATTTTGGGTTCATTCTCTCAGTTTTTGGTACCTCCAGAGTGGTGTGACAGGATCAGCAGGCTGACACCGACGGTGACGCTCTGCAGGTCCCCACACCATGAATTTTTCTGGATTCCCATGGGGATTTTTTCCCCAACCATGAATTTTTATGAATTCCCGTGGGGTTTTTTCCCCTCCTGATGCTGATTTTGGGTTCATTTCTGGTAATTTTGGGTTATTTCCTTGTGTTTTTGGTACCTCCAGAGTGGTGTGACAGGATCAGCAGGCTGACACCGACGGTGACACTCTGTGAGTCCCCACACCATGAATTTTTATGGATTCCCATGGGGATTTTTCCCCCCTAGGGTTAATTTTGGGGTAATTCCCGGTGATTTTGGGTTCATTCTCTCAGTTTTTGGTACCTTCAGAGTGGTGTGACAGGATGAGCAGGCTGACACCGACGGTGACGCTCTGTGAGTCCCCACACCATGAATTTTTATGGATTCCCATGGGGATTTTTTCCCCCACTATGAATTTTTATGGATTCCTGTGGGGATTTTTCCCCTCCTGATGCTGATTTTGGGTTAATTTCTGGTGATTTTGGTACCTTCAGAGTGGTGTGACAGGATCAGCAGGCTGACACCAATGGTGACGCTCTGTGAGTCCCCACACCATGAATTTTTATGAATTCTTGCAGGGTTTTTTTCCCACACCATGAATTTTTATGAATTCCCATGGGGATTTTTTCCCCTCTGATGTTGATTTTGGGTTAATTCCCGGTGATTTTGGTACCTTCAGAGTGGTGTGACAGGATGAGCAGGCTGACACCGATGGTGACACTCTGTGAGTCCCCACACCATGAATTTTTATGGATTCCCGAGGGGATTTTTTCCCCCACCATGAATTTTTATGGATTCCCATGGGGTTTTTTTCCCCCCTGATGTTAATTTTGGGTTCATTCTCTCAGTTTTTGGTACCTTCAGAGTGGTGTGACAGGATCAGCAGGCTGACACACGCCGCCCCAGCCCCCGAGCCGAAGATGGTGATGCGCTGCGGGTCCCCCCCGAAGTGCCCGACGTTCTCGTGCAGCCACCGCAGCGCCTGGATCTGGTCCAGCAGCCCGTAATTGCCCTTGGCCGCCTGGTCACCCGTGCTGAGGAACCCTGGGGACATTGGGGACATTGGGGACATCACAGGGACATTGGGGACACAGCCCGTAATTGCCCTTGGCCGCCTGGTCACCCGTGCTCTGGAACCCTGGGGACATTGGGGACATCACAGGGACATTGGGGACACAGCCAGAGACACCACAGGGACAGCTCAGGAACCCTGGGGACATTGGGGACATCACAGGGACATTAGGGACACAGCCAGGGACACCACAGGGACATTTGGGGACACTGCCAGGACACCACGATGTCCCCACACTCCCAGGAAGGTTCCCCATGACGGCCCCAATGTCCCCAATGTCCCCAAACTCCAAAATGTCCCCAATCCCCCTCAATGTCCCCAATATCTCCAAAGTCCCCAGTGTCCCCCTGTGTCCCTAGTGTCCCCAGTGTCCCCAATCCCCCCAATGTCTCCACTGTCCCCACTGTCCCCAATGTCCCCAGTCTCACCCAGCACTCCGAGCCGGTAGTTCATGGTGACAACGATGACGTTGCCGTGTCCCCAATGTCCCCAATGTCCCCAATGTCCCCAATACCCCCAATGTCCCCAATGTCCCCACTGTCCCCAATGTCCCCAATGTCCCCAATCCTCTCAATGTCCCTGATGTCCCCAATGTCCCCAATCCCCCCAATCCCCCCCAGTGTCCCCAATGTCCCCAATGTCCCCTCTGTCCCCAATCCCCCCAATGTCCCCAGTGTCCCCAGTGTCCCCAGTGTCCCCAATGTCCCCAATGTCCCCAATGTCCCCACTGTCCCCACTGTCCCCAGTGTCCCCAATGTCCCCAATGTCCCCAATGTCCCCCAATGTCCCCAGTGTCCCCAATGTCCCCAATGTCCCCAATGTCCCCACTGTCCCCAATCCCTCACCCAGCACTCCGAGCCGGTAGTTCATGGTGACAACGATGACGTTGCCGTGTCCCCAATGTCCCCAATGTCCCCACTGTCCCCAATGTCCCCAATCCCCCCAGTGTCCCCAATCCCCCCAGTGTCCCCAATGTCCCCAATCCCTCACCCAGCACTCCGAGCCGGTAGTTCATGGTGACAACGATGACGTTCCCGTGTCCCCAGTCCCCTCAATGTCCCCAATGTCCCCAATGTCCCCAGTGTCCCCAATCCCTCACCCAGCATGCCCAGGCGGTAGTTCATGGTGGCAACGATGACGTTCCCGTGTCCCCAGTGTCCCCAATGTCCCCAATCCCCTCAATGTCCCCAATCCCCCCACTGTCCCCAATCCCCCCAATGTCCCCAATGTCCCCAATGTCCCCAATGTCCCCAATCCCCCCAGTGTCCCCAATGTCCCCAGTGTCCCCAGTGTCCCCAGTGTCCCCAGTCTCACCCAGCACGCCCAGCCGTTAGTTCATGGTGACAACAATGACGTTCCCATGTCCCCAATCCCTGCAATGTCCCCAATCCCCCCAATCCTCCCACTGTCCCCAGTGTCCCCAGTGTCCCCACTGTCCCCAGTGTCCCCAGTGTCCCCAGTGTCCCCAATCCCTCACCCAGCACGCCCAGCCGGTAGTTCATGGTGACAACGATGACGTTCCCGTGTCCCCAATGTCCCCAGTGTCCCCAGTGTCCCCAGTCTCACCCAGCACGCCCAGCCGGTAGTTCATGGTGACAACGATGACGTTCCCGTGTCCCCAGTGTCCCCAGTGTCCCCAGTGTCCCCAATCCCTCACCCAGCACGCCCAGGCGGTAGTTCATGGTGACAACGATGACGTTGCCGTGTCCCCAATGTCCCCAATGTCCCCAATACCCCCAATGTCCCCAATCCCCCCAGTGTCCCCAGTGTCCCCAATGTCCCTGATGATGTCCCCAATCCCTCACCCAGCACCCCGAGCCGGTAGTTCATGGTGACAACGATGACGTTCCCGTGTCCCCAATCCCCTCAATGTCCCCACTGTCCCCAGTGTCCCCAGTGTCCCCACTGTCCCCAATCCCTCACCCAGCACGCCCAGCCGGTAGTTCATGGTGACAACGATGACGTTGCCGTGTCCCCAATGTCCCCAATGTCCCCAGTCTCACCCAGCACGCCCAGCCGGTAGTTCATGGTGACAACGATGACGTTGCCGTACGCCGCCAGCACGCTGCCATCGAACATGTTCCCCGTCCCCTCCATGTAGGAGCCGCCGTGCAGGAACAGCATCACCGGCTTCTTGCCGCTGTCACGGATGTCTGGGGACAGGGACAGCGTTGGGGACATTTGGGGACATTGGGGACATTGGGGACAGTGGGGGCATTGGCAATAGTGCTGGTGACAAGGGGACACTGGGGGGATTGGGGACATTTGAGGACATTGAGGGAATTTGGGGACATTTAGGGGATTGGGGACATTGGGGACATTGGGGGAATTGGGGACACTGGGGGGGATTGGGGACATTTGCGGGGATTTGGGGACATTGGAGGGGTTGGGGACATTTGGGGACATTGGGGACATTGAGGGGATTTGGGACGTTGGGGACATTGAGGATATTGGGGACATTGGAGGGGATTGGGGACATTGGGGACATTGGGGACATTGTGAGGATTTGGGGACATTTAGGGGATTGGGGGCATTGAGGAGATTGGGGACATTGGGGACAGTGGGGGCATTGGCGATAGTGCTGGTGACAAGGGGACATTGGGGGGATTGGGGACATTTGAGGACACTGGGGGGGTTGGGGACATTGGGGACAGTGCTGGGGACAGGAGGACATTGGGAGGATTGAGGAGATTGGGGGGATTGGGGACACTGAGGGGATTTGGGGACAGTGGGGATAATAGGGGGATTGGGGACATTTGGGGACATTAGGGACATTGGGGGGAATTTGGGGACGGTGGGGACATTTGGCACATAGAGGGGATTGGGGACATTGGGGGGATTGGGGACATTGGGGACATTGGGGGGGATTGGGGACATTTGGAGGGATTTGGAGGAATTGGGGACATTGGGGACAGTGCTGGGGACATTGAGGGGATTTGGGGACATTGGGGAGATTGGGGACATTGGGGACAGTGGGGACATTGAGGGAACTTGGGGGATTTGGGGACATTGGGGGGTTGGGGACACTGGGGGGGTTTGGGGACATTGGGGACACCTTGGGGAATTTGGGGAATTTGGGGACATTGGGGACATTTGGGGGATTGGGGACATTGAGAGGATTTGGGACATCTGGGGAATTTGGGGATATTGGGGACATTTGGGGACAATGGCGGGATTTGGGGACATTGGGGACATTGAGGGGATTGGGGACATTGAGGGAATTTGGGGACATCGGGGGCAATTTGGGGACATTTGGGGACATTGGGGACATTCCCGGAATTTGGGGACATTTGGGACAATTGGGGACAATGGCGGGATTTGGGGACATTTGGGGACATTTTGGGACATTCCCAAAATTCGGGGACAGCCCCCCCGATGTCACCCTGGGGGGTGCTGGGAGGTGACAGCGGGGTCAGAGGTCACAGCTGGAATTTGGGAGGGTCCAGGGGTCACTTTGGGGTCACTGTGGGGTCACTGTGGGGTCACTTCGGGGTCATTTTTTGGGTCATTTTGGGGTCAATTTTGGGGACACTTTGGGGACATTTTTGGGTCATTTTGGGGTCACTTTGGGGTCATTTTGGTCCCCCCCATTTTAGGGACAATGAGCAAAGGGTGGGGGAGGGGCCGTGGAGGGTGGGGGAGGGGGGGGAGGGGCGTCCAAAAAACCAGAGAAGAAAAACCAAAAAAACCCCAAAAAAACCCCAAAAAAACCCCAAAAAAACCCCAAAAAAACCCCAAAAAAACCCCAAAAACCACCAAAACACCAAAAAAAGAGAGACAAAAAAAAAAAGAAAAAAAAGAAAAAAAAACCAAAAACTCCCCCAAACCCCCCGCAAAGAAGCCAAAAATAAAAACCAAAAAAACCCCAAAAAAACAAAACCCAAAAAAAATAAAAAAAAAAAAAAAAGAACCAAACCCCCCCCCCACGAAAAAAGAACCAAAAGGAGGCGCCAAAAAATCGCAAAATTTTGGGGAGGGAAAAGGGAAAAAAAAAAACAAAAAAAAAAAAAAGAAAGAAAGAAAGGGGGGTGGGGGAGGGGGGAAAGAACAAAAACAACCCAAAAAACCCCAAAAAAGGCGGAATTTGCCCCAAAACATGCACAAAACTACCTGAGTCCGGGGGGGGGCCGCCGGCCGCGCCGTCCTCGCGCTTTTTGCCGAGCAAACCTGGACCGGGGGAAGAGAAGGAGGAAAAATTTTGGGGCCAAAAGGAGCGAAAATGGGGTCGGGGTGGGGGGAGGGGAGAAAAAAAAATTTTAAAAAAATTTTTTTGTTGGGGGGAGGGGAAAAAAATTTGGGGTTTTTGAAATTTTTTTTTAAAGATTTTTTTTTTTTTTGGGGTGTTCCCCCCCCCCCGAAAAAATCGGAATTTGGAACGTTCCGGGCCCCGCCCCCTCCCCGGAAAAAATGGGGGGGGAGGGGAAAAAAATTCTGGGGGAAAAAATCCCGAAAATGGGAAAAAAAACGGGGGGGAAAAAATGGGGGAAAAAAGGGAAAAAATCGTTAAAAAATGGGGGGGGGAGGGGCGGGGGGGGAGGGGAGGGGTGGACAAATGGACAGATGGACACTGGGATGGACATTGGGATGGACATTGGGATGGGCATTGGGATGGACAGATGGACACTAGAGGGACAGATGGACATTGAGTGGACAAATGGACAAATGGACAGATGGACATTAGATGGACACTGGGATGGACATTGGATGGACACTGGGATGGACAGATGGACATTAGATGGACAGATGGACACTGGGATGGACATTGGATGGACAGATGGACATTGGGATGGACAATGGATGGACAGTGAGTGGACAGATGGACATGGAGTGGACAAACAGACATTGGATGGACAGATGGACATTGGATGGACATTGCATGGACAGATGGACACTGATGGACATTGGATGGACAGACGGACATGGGATGGACAGATGGACACTGGGATGGACAGAAGGGCACTGGATGGACATTGGATGGACAGACGGATATTGGATGGACACTGGGATGGACATTGGATGGACAGATGGACATTGGATAGACACTGGGATGGACAGATGGACATCAGGATGGACAGACGGACACCGGGATGGACAGACGGACACCGATGGACAGATGGACAAATGGACAGGTGGACACTGATGGACATTGGATGGACAGATGGACTTTGGATGGACAGATGGACACAGGATGGACATCGCAATGGACAGACGGACACTGGGATGGACTGATGGACATTGGATGGACAGATGGACATTGGGATGGACAATGGATGGACAGATGGACAGATGGACATTGGATGGACAGATGGACACAGGATGGACATCGCAGTGGACAGACGGACACTGGGATGGACTGATGGACATTGGATGGACAGATGGACATTGGGATGGACAATGGATGGACAGATGGACAGATGGACATTGGATGGACAGATGGACATTGGATGGACATGGGATGGACATTGGGATGGACATTGGGATGGACATTGGATGGACAGACAGACATGGGATGGACACTGAGTGGACAGTGAGTGGACAGATGGACATGGAGTGGACAAACGGATATTGGATGGACAGATGCACATTGGATGGACAGATGGACACTGATGGACATTGGATGGACAGACGGACATTGGGATGGACACTGAGATGGACATTGGAATGGACATTGGAAGGACAGACAGACACTGGATGTGCACTGACGGACAGATGGACATTGGATGGACATTGGATGGACATGGGATGGACAGATGGACATTGGGTGGACATTGGATGGACATTGAATGGACAAATGGACACTGGGATGGACAGATGGACATTGGATGGACTGATGGACACTGGGATGGACATTGGATGGACATTGGATGGACAGACGGACACTGGGATGGACAGATGGACATTGGATGGACACTGGGATGGACAGATGGACATCAGGAGGGACAGACAGACACTGATGGACATTGGATGGACAAACAGACACTGATGGACATTGGATGGACATTGGATGGACATTGGATGGACATTGGATGGACAGATGGACACTGGGTGGACAGATGGACATTGGATGGACATTGGATGGACATTGGATGGACATTGGATGGACAGATGGACACTGGGTGGACAGATGGACATTGGATGGACATTGGGTGGACATTGGATGGACAGATGGACACTAATGGACATTGGATGGACACTGGGATGGACAAACGGACACTGGGATGGACAGATGGACATTGGATGGACATTGGATGGACATTGGATGGACAGACGGACACTGGGATGGACAGATGGACATCAGGAGGGACAGACAGACACTGATGGACATTGGATGGACAGATGGACACTGACGGACAATGAATGGACACTGGGATGGACAGATGGACATTGGATGGACAATGGATGGACAGATGGACATGGGATGGACAAATGGACACTGATGGACATTGGATGGACTGACGGACATTGGATGGACAATGGATGGACAGATGGACATGGGATGGACAAATGGATACTGATGGACATCGGAATGGACAGATGGACATTGGGATGGACTGACGGACATTGGGATGGACAGATGGACATTGGATGGACATTGCATGGACAGATGGACACTGATGGACATTGGATGGACAGACGGACATGGGATGGACAGATGGACACTGGGATGGACAGAAGGGCACTGGATGGACATTGGATGGACAGACGGATATTGGATGGACACTGGGATGGACATTGGATGGACAGATGGACATTGGATAGACACTGGGATGGACAGATGGACATCAGGATGGACAGACGGACACCGGGATGGACAGACGGACACCGATGGACAGATGGACAAATGGACAGGTGGACACTGATGGACATTGGATGGACAGATGGACTTTGGATGGACAGATGGACACAGGATGGACATCGCAATGGACAGACGGACACTGGGATGGACTGATGGACATTGGATGGACAGATGGACATTGGGATGGACAATGGATGGACAGATGGACAGATGGACATTGGATGGACAGATGGACACAGGATGGACATCGCAGTGGACAGACGGACACTGGGATGGACTGATGGACATTGGATGGACAGATGGACATTGGGATGGACAATGGATGGACAGATGGACAGATGGACATTGGATGGACAGATGGACATTGGATGGACATGGGATGGACATTGGGATGGACATTGGGATGGACATTGGATGGACAGACAGACATGGGATGGACACTGAGTGGACAGTGAGTGGACAGATGGACATGGAGTGGACAAACGGATATTGGATGGACAGATGCACATTGGATGGACAGATGGACACTGATGGACATTGGATGGACAGACGGACATTGGGATGGACACTGAGATGGACATTGGAATGGACATTGGAAGGACAGACAGACACTGGATGTGCACTGACGGACAGATGGACATTGGATGGACATTGGATGGACATGGGATGGACAGATGGACATTGGGTGGACATTGGATGGACATTGAATGGACAAATGGACACTGGGATGGACAGATGGACATTGGATGGACTGATGGACACTGGATGGACATTGGATGGACATTGGATGGACAGACGGACACTGGGATGGACAGATGGACATTGGATGGACACTGGGATGGACAGATGGACATCAGGAGGGACAGACAGACACTGATGGACATTGGATGGACAAACAGACACTGATGGACATTGGATGGACATTGGATGGACATTGGATGGACATTGGATGGACAGATGGACACTGGGTGGACAGATGGACATTGGATGGACATTGGATGGACATTGGATGGACATTGGATGGACAGATGGACACTGGGTGGACAGATGGACATTGGATGGACATTGGGTGGACATTGGATGGACAGATGGACACTAATGGACATTGGATGGACACTGGGATGGACAAACGGACACTGGGATGGACAGATGGACATTGGATGGACATTGGATGGACATTGGATGGACAGACGGACACTGGGATGGACAGATGGACATCAGGAGGGACAGACAGACACTGATGGACATTGGATGGACAGATGGACACTGACGGACAATGAATGGACACTGGGATGGACAGATGGACATTGGATGGACAATGGATGGACAGATGGACATGGGATGGACAAATGGATGGACACTGGGATGGACAAACGGACGCTGATGGACAGATGGACATTGGATGGACATTGGATGGACACTGGATGGACACTGGATGGACAGACGGACATTAGGATGGACAGATGGGCATTGGATGGACATTGGGTGGACATTGGATGGACAGATGGACACTAATGGACATTGGATGGACACTGGGATGGACAAACGGACACTGGGATGGACAGATGGACATTGGATGGACTGATGGACACTGGATGGACATTGGATGGACATTGGATGGACAGACGGACACTGGGATGGACAGATGGACATTGCATGGACACTGGGATGGACAGATGGACGTCAGGAGGGACAGACAGACACTGATGGACATTGGATGGACAGATGGACACTGACGGACAATGAATGGACACTGGGATGGACAGACGGACATTGGATGGACAATGGGATGGACAGATGGACATGGGATGGACAAATGGACACTGATGGACATTGGATGGACAGATGGACATTGGGATGGACACTGGGATGGACAGACAGACACTGGTGGACACTGGATGGACATTGGGATGGACATTGGATGGACACTGGGATGGACAGACAGACACTGGATGGACAGACGGACACAGGTGGACATCGGAATGGACAGATGGACATTGGATGGACAGATGGACATTGGATGGACACTGGGATGGACAGACAGACACTGGATGGACAGATGGACACAGATGGACATCGGAATGGACAGATGGACATTGGATGGACAGACGGACACAGATGGACAAATGGACATCGGAATGGACACCGGGACCCGAGCGTGGGGGCGGGGCCGTGGCTTGGGGGGCGGGGTCAGCCCGGCCACGCCCCTCCCCCATTCCCCGCCCCCCATTTCCCAATTTCTGAATTTTCACCCCGGAATTTCCCCAAATTTCTCGTTTTTCTCCTCGTTTTGGGGATCGGATTTGAGACCCCTCCCCCTCCTTGGCCCCGCCCCCTTTCCCCAAAAAAAGGTCACAACATTTTCTTAAATCTCACCTGGCCACACCCACATCACATGGCCACGCCCACCTCACCTGGCCACGCCCCTCACCTGATCACACCACTCTCACCTGACCACACCCACTTCACCTGGCCACGCCCCTCACCTGACCACATCCCATCTCACCTGGCCACGCCCACCTCACCTGGCCACGCCCCTCTCGCCTGGCCACACCCCTACCATTCCTACCCCTCCTCACCTGTCCCCAGGTGTGTCAAACGCACCCCCAGGTGTGCCCAGGTGTGCCCCAGGTGTGTCAAACACGTCCCCAGGTGTGTCCTGCCTGTCTTCTGTCCCTCACCTGTCCCCAGCTGTGCCCCAGATGTGTCCCAGGTGTGTCCCTGTCTCTTACCTGTCCCAGGTGTATCCCAGGTGTGTCCCAGTCTCTCACCTGTCCCCAGGTGTGCCCAGCACAATCCCACCTGTCCCCAGGTGCACCTTACCAGTGCCCAGCTGTGTCCCAGGTGTGCCCAGCTGTGTCACACCTGTCCCCAGGTGTCCCCAGGTGTCCCCAGGTGTCCCCAGGTGTCCCCAGGTGTATTTACCGTCCTCGGTGGGCACGTAGAGGTTCAGGTAGAGGCAATCCTCGCTCTCTGACACCCCACACCCACACCCAGGTGTGTCCCAGGTGTACCCAGCTCTATCCCAGGTGTGTCACACCTGTCCCCAGGTGTCCCCAGGTGTATTTACCGTCCTCGGTGGGCACGTAGAGGTTCAGGTACAGACAATCCTCGCTCCCTGACACCCCACACTCACACCCAGGTGTGTCCCACCCATCCCCAACTGTACCCAGGTGTGCTCAGGTGTACCCAGGTGTACCCAGGTGTGCTCAGGTGTACCCCAGGTGTATTTACCGTCCTCGGTGCGCACGTAGAGGTTCAGGTAGAGGCAATCCTCGCTCTGAGCAGCCATGTACGCCCCGCACCCAGCTGTACCCAGCTCTATCCCACCTGTCCCCAGGTGTACCCCAGGTGTCCCCAGGTGCATTTACCGTCCTCGGTGGGCACGTAGAGGTTCAGGTAGAGGCAATCCTCGCTCTGTGACACCCCACACCCACACCCAGGTGTACCCAGCTCTATCCCAGGTGTGCTCAGGTATATCCCAGGTGTGCTCAGGTGTGTCCCAGGTGTGTCACACCTGTCCCCAGGTGTATTTACCGTCCTCGGTGGGCACGTAGAGGTTCAGGTACAGACAGTCCTCGCTCCCTGGCACCCCGCACTCACACCCAGGTGTGTCCCATCCCTCCCCAGGTGTGTCACACCTGTCCCCAGGTGTCCCCAGGTGTATTTACCGTCCTCGGTGGGCACGTAGAGGTTCAGGTAGAGACAATCCTCGCTCTGTGACACCCCGCACTCATACCCACGTGTGTCCCATCCCTCCCCAGGTGTGCTCAGGTATATCTCAGGTGTGTCACACCTGTCCCCAGGTGTATTTACCGTCCTCGGTGGGCACGTAGAGGTTCAGGTAGAGGCAATCCTCGCTCTGAGCAGCCACATACGCCCCGCACCCACACCCAGGTGTGCTCAGGTATATCCCAGGTGTGTCACACCTGTCCCCAGGTGTCCCCAGGTGTCCCCAGGTGTATTTACCGTCCTCGGTGGGCACGTAGAGGTTCAGGTAGAGGCAATCCTTGCTCTGTGACACCCCACACCCACACCCAGGTGTGTCCCAGCTGTACCCAGGTGTGCTGAGGTGTACCCCAGGTGTGTCACACCTGTCCCCAGGTGTATTTACCGTCCTCGGTGGGCACGTAGAGGTTCAGGTAGAGGCAATCCTCGCTCTGAGCAGCCACGTAGGCCCTGCACCCACACCCAGCTCTATCCCACCTGTCCCCAGCTGTACCCAGCTGTACCCAGGTGTCCCCAGGTGTGCTCAGGTGTGCTCAGGTGTGTATTTACCGTCCTCGGTGGGCACGTAGAGGTTCAGGTACAGACAATCCTCGCTCTCTGACACCCCACACCCACACCCAGGTGTACCCAGCTCTATCCCAGGTGTGTCACACCTGTCCCCAGGTGTCCCCAGGTGTATTTACCGTCCTCGGTGGGCACGTACAGGTTCAGGTACAGACAATCCTCGCTCTCTGACACCCCACACCCACACCCAGGTGTACCCAGCTCTATCCCAGGTGTGTCACACCTGTCCCCAGGTGTATTTACCGTCCTCGGTGGGCACGTAGAGGTTCAGGTAGAGGCAATCCTCGCTCTGTGACACCCCACACCCACACCCAGGTGTGTCCCATCCATCCCCAGGTGTGTCACACCTGTCCCCAGGTGTACCCAGGTGTACCCAGGTGTGTCCAGGTGTGCTCAGGTGTGCTCAGGTGTGTATTTACCGTCCTCAGTGGGCACGTAGAGGTTCAGGTAGAGGCAATCCTCGCTCTCTGACACCCCACACCCATCCCCATCCATACCCAGGTGTACCCCAGGTGTGTCACACCTGTCCCCAGGTGTATTTACCGTCCTCGGTGGGCACGTAGAGGTTCAGGTACAGACAATCCTCGCTCTGTGACACCCCACACTCACACCCAGGTGTGTCCCATCCCTCCCCAGGTGTACCCAGCTCTATCCCAGGTGTACCCAGGTGTCCCCAGGTGTCCCCAGGTGTATTTACCGTCCTCGGTGGGCACGTAGAGGTTCAGGTAGAGGCAATCCTCGCTCTGAGCAGCCACGTAGGCCCCGCACCCACACCCAGGTGTGTCACACCTGTCCCCAGGTGTACCCAGGTGTGCTCAGGTGTGTCTCAGGTGTGTCACACCTGTCCCCAGGTGTATTTACCGTCCTCGGTGGGCACGTAGAGGTTCAGGTACAGACAGTCCTCGCTCTGAGCAGCCACGTAGGCCCCACACCCACACCCAGGTGTACCCAGGTGTATCCCATCCATCCCCAGGTATATCCCAGGTGTGCTCAGGTGTGTCACACCTGTCCCCAGGTGTATTTACCGTCCTCAGTGGGCACGTAGAGGTTCAGGTAGAGGCAATCCTCGCTCTGTGACACCCCACACTCACACCCAGCTCTATCCCACCTGTCCCCAGCTGTACCCAGGTGTACCCCAGGTGTGTCACACCTGTCCCAGGTGCATTTACCGTCCTCGGTGGGCACGTAGAGGTTCAGGTACAGACAGTCCTCGCTCTGTGACACCCCGCACCCACACCCAGGAGTACCCAGCTGTATCCCAGGTGTGCTCAGGTGTGCTGAGGTGTACCCAGGTGTACCCCAGGTGTGTCACACCTGTCCCCAGGTGTCCCCAGGTGTATTTACCATCCTCGGTGGGCACGTAGAGGTTCAGGTACAGACAATCCTCGCTCTGAGCAGCCACGTACGCCCCACACCCACACCCAGCTCTATCCCAGGTGTATCCAGGTGTACCCCAGGTGTGTCACACCTGTCCCCAGGTAACCCCAGGTGTCCCCAGGTGTATTTACCGTCCTCAGTGGGCACGTAGAGGTTCAGGTACAGACAATCCTTGCTCTGAGCAGCCACGTACGCCCCACACCCACACCCAGGTGTGTCCCAGGTGTGTCCCATCCCTCCCCAGGTGTGTCTCAGGTGTGTCACACCTGTCCCCAGGTGTATTTACCGTCCTCGGTGGGCACGTAGAGGTTCAGGTACAGACAATCCTCGCTCTGAGCAGCCACGTAGGCCCCCGCCGCCTCCAGGTTGTCGCTCAGCCACAGGGGCAGCATCAGGGGGGGCGGCCCCGCGCGCAGGTTCTGGGGGCACGCCGGGGCGAAGGCGGTGGCGTCGCGGACCCCCCCCCAGGCCGCGGGGGCTTCGGGGGGCGCCCAGCGGCGCGGGCCCAACGGGGGGGCGGCGTAGGGCACCCCCAGGAACGCCTGCACCGGGCCCAGCAGCTCGTTGCTCAGGTCCCGGCGCGCCCCCCGCAGCCGCCCGTACTGGGTGGGCACCACCGGGAACCGAGGGTCCGGGGGGGGGTCCGGGGGGGGGGGGGGGAGGGGGCTGGGAGTGGCCCGAGGGGGCGGCCGGACACGGGGGGGTCAGCAGGGACAGGGCCAGAGCCAGGGCGAGGGGAGGGGGCGGCATGGTGGGGGTGGGGGAGGTGGGGGGGTGGGGGTAAGGGGGGGGGTTATGGGGTGGGGAGGGGGGGGGAGGGCGGTGGGGGGGCTGTTGGGGGGGAAGGGGGGGGGAGATTTTGGGGGGGTTTTGGGGGGGTTTGGGGATTTCAGGGGAATTTTGGGGGGAAATTTGGGGGGAATTTGGGGGATTTGGGGGGAATTTGGGGATTTGAGGGGATTTTGGGGGGAATTTGGGGAATTTGGGAGGGAAATGGGGGAAAATTTGGAGGATTTTGGGGGAATTTTGGGGGGATTTGAGGGGAAATGGGGAAAAATTTGGGGGTTTTGGGGGTAATTGAGGGGATTTGGGGGAAATTTTGGGGAATTTGGGGTAATTGAGGGGATTTGGGGGAAATTTGGGGGCAATTTGGGGAATTTGGGGGAGTTTTGGGGGGGTTTTGGAGGGAATTTGGGGGGAAATGGGGAAAAATTTGGGGGATTTTGGGGTAAATGGGGGATTTTTGGGGGGATTTTTTGGGAATTTGGGGAGAGTTTGGGGGGAATTTGGGGATGTGAGGGGATTTTGGGGGGATTTTGGGGAATTGGGGGGAAATGGGGAAAATTTGGGGGATTTGGGGGGAATTTTGGGGGATTAGGGGGAATTTTGGGGGGAGTTGGGGGAATTTTGGGGCATTTTGGGGCAATTGGAGGAGATTTGAGGGAATTTGGGGGAATTTGGGGGGAATTTTGGGGGGATTAGGGGGAATTTTGGGGGGAATTTGGGTAATTGTGGGGATTTGGGGGAAATTTGGGGGGAAATTTGTGGGAATTTGTCAAATTTCGGGGGAATTTGGGGGATTTGAGGGGAAAATTTGGGGGATTTTGGGGAGATTTTGGGGAAATTGGGGGGAAATCGGGAAAAATTTGGGGGATTTTGGGGGTAATTGTGGGGATTTGGGGGGAAATTTGGAAGGTTCAGGGGATTTGAGAAGAAATTTGGGGGGAATTTTGGAGGATTTGGGCAAATTAGGAGGAAATGGGCAAGAATTTGGGGGATTTGGGGAGAATTTGGGGGGAATTTGGGGGAAAATGCAGAAAAATTTTGGGGTAATTGTGGTGATTTTGGGGGATTTTGGGGAATTTTAGGGGAAATTTGGGGGATTTCGGGAGGATTTGAGAGAATTTGGGGGGAAATAGAGAACAAATGGGGAAAATTTGGGAGATTTGGGGGAAATGAGGGGAAATTGGGAAGAAATTGAAGGGAAAATTTGGGGCAAATTTGGGAGAAATTTGGGATTTTGGGGGCGGGGAAAGGGAGGGAAAATGGGGAAAAAAATGAAAAATTGGGGAAAAAATGAAAAATTGGGGAAAAAAATAAAAAATGGGAGAAAAATTTAAAAATTTGGGATTTTGGGGGAGGGGCCCACGGGGGGGGGGTCGGGGATGGGGGAGGGGCCATGGGGGGGTCCGGGGGGGTCACGGGGGGGGGTCCCAGGTCAGGGATGGGGGGAGGGGCGGCCATGGGGGGGGGGAGCCCAAGGGGATGATGGGAAATGGGGGAGGGGCGAAGGCGGGGGGGGGGGTGAATTTTGGGGAGGGGGAGGGGGGAGAGAAGAAGAAGCGGAACGAACCATCAGTGGGGGCGGGGGGGGGGGTCCGGACACCCCCGAAAAACCCAAAATCCCCAAAATTCCCCCAAAATTTTCCCCGCTCGGCTCCACCCGGGGTGGGGGGGGGGCGATGCGGGTCCCCCCACCCCCCTCCCCCCCTCCGTTGCCATGGGAACCGAGCCCGGAGCGTCGCCCTGGCAACCGGAGTTCCGGAGCATCCCGGGGGGGGGGGCGGGGGGGGGCGCTGAGACCCCCCCAAATTCCCCTCCCCCACCCCCCCCATCCCTGCCCCACTTACAGCATCCCCCCCCCTCCCCCCTCCCCAAAATCCCCGCCCCTCCCCCACCCCATCCAGGCCTTTCCTTCCCCCCCCCCACCCCCCAAAAAATCAAATTTTGGGGGATGGGTGGGGGAGGGGGTTCAGCGCTCCCCCCCCCCTCCCCCCTCCCCAAATTTCGGGCCCAATCCCGGGTTTGGGGGGGGGGGTTTGTGCCGCCCCCGTTCCCCATCCCCCCCCCCATCCCCCCGCCCCTCCCCCCCCGGGGGTCGCGCTCACCGGGGGGCCGCGCGCGGGGGGGGCGGGGGGGCCATGGCGGGGCCGACGGAGCCGAACCGGGAGCGGCCGCGGGTCCGGCCCGGCGGGAGCCGCCTCCGGGGGGCGGGGCCGGGCCGGGACACGCCCCTGCTTCGGCCTCGCCGCCGCCGCCATCATCATCATCGGTATCGGCATCAGTAACACCTTCATCATCATCCTCATCATCGTCATCCTCGGCAGCAGTAACATCATCCTCATCTTCATCATCTTCATCATCCTCATCATCAGTAACATCATCATCATCATCATCGGCATCAGTAACATCATCCTCATCCTCATCATCGTCATCCTCGGCACCATCATCATCATCCTCAGCATCTTCATCATCATCATCATCATCGGCATCGTCAGTAACACCTTCATCCTCATCCTCATCATCATCACCCTCAGCATCTTCATCTTCATCCTCAGTAACACCTTCATCATCTTCATCATCAGCATCATCATCTTCATCTTCATCATCATCAGCATCATCTTCATCCTCAGCATCAGCAGCATCTTCATCTTCATCATCATCTTCATCTTCATCATCATCTTCATCTTCATCCCCAGCATTGGGGACACACCCCTGCTTCGGACTCGGTGCCGCCGCCATCATCCTCATCAGCATCATCATTGGCACCATCATCATCATCCTCAGCATCTTCGTCTTCATCATCAGTAACATCCTCATCATCATCCTCATCATCAGTAACATCATCATCATCCTCATCATCATCCTCAGCATCATCATCATCCTCAGCATCAGTAACATCTTCATCATCATCTTCATCCTTATCCTCATCTTTATCTTCATCATCATCTTCATCTTCATCTTCATCCCCGGCATTAGGGACACGCCCCTGCTTCGGCCTCGCCGCCGCCATCATCATCATCATCATCGGCATCCTCAGCATCTTCATCTTCATCATCGTCATCATCATCAGCATCATCAGCATCCTCTTCATTCTCAGCATCTTCGTCTTCATCATCCTCATCATCATCCTCGGCAGCAGTAACATCATCATCTTCATCCTCAGTAACACCTTCATCATCATCATCATCATCATCATCATCTTCATCTTCCCCATTGGGGACACGCCCCTGCTTCGACCTCGCCGCCGCCATCATCATCATCATCGGCATCATCAGCATCTTCATCTTCATCCTCATCATCGTCATCCTTGGCATCAGTAACATCATCATCTTCATCATCAGCATCCTCAGCATCAGCATCATCCTCATCCTTATCCTCATCTTCATCTTCATCTTCATCCCTGGCATTGGGGACACGCCCCTGCTTCGGCCTCGGCGCCGCCGCCATCATCATCATCGGCATCGGCATCAGTAACATCATCCTCATCTTCATCCTCATCATCTTCATCATCATCTTCAGTAACATCATCCTCAGCATCTTCATCCTTATTCTCTTCATCATCATCATCTTCATCATCATCCTCAGCATCAACATCATCCTCATCCTTATCCTCATCTTCATCTTCATCATGATCTTCATCATCATGCTCATCCCCAGCATTGGGGACACGCCCCTGCTTCGGCCTCGCCGCCGTCGCCATCATCATCAGCAGCAGCATCGGCATCGGCATAAGTAACACCTTCATCATCATCCTCAGCATCATCATCCTCGGCAGCAGTAACATCATCCTCATCATCAGCATCCTCATCATCATCATCAGCATCAGCATCCTCAGCATCTTCATCTTCATCCTCAGTAACACCTTCATCATCTTCATCATCAGCATCCTCATCTTCATCTTCATCATCATCAGCATCGACATCAGTAACATCATCCTCATCACCATCATCTTCATCCTCATCGTCATCAGCAGCATCGGCATCCTCAGTAACATCTTCATCCTCATCATCATCATCGGTGTCATCATCAGCATCCTCAGCATCTTCATCTTCATCTTCATCTTCATCATCATCAGCATCATCATCAGCATCAGCATCGGCATCCTCAGTAACACCTTCATCATCATCCTCATCATCATCCTCAGCAGCAGTAACATCATCCTCATCTTCATCATCATCAGCATCGGCAGCAGTAACATCATCATCAGCATCTTCATCATCAGCATCCTCAGCATCTTCATCCTTATCCTCATCTTCATCTTCATCTTCATCTTCATCTTCATCTCCATCATCATCTTCATCTTCATCCCCAGCATTGGGGACACGCCCCTACTTCGGCCTCGCCGCCGCCGCCATCATCATCATCAGCATCGGCATCAGTAACATCATCCCCATCATCTTCATCCTCATCATCATCTTCATCGGCATCCTCAGCATCTTCATCTTCATCATCATCATCATCGGCATCAGTAACATCATCATCAGCATCTTCATCATCAGCATCATCTTCATCTTCATCCTCAACATCCTCAGCATCTTCATCTTCATCATCATCATCTTCAGTAACATCATCCTCAGTATCTTCATCCTCATCATCATCATCATCGGCATCATCCTCGGTATCATCATCAGCATCCTCAGCATCATCTTCATCTTCATCTTCATCATCATCAACATCAGCATCCTCAGCATCTTCATCTTCATCATCATCATCATCATCAGCATCAGCAACATCATCATCAGCATCTTCATCATCGGCATCGGCATCCTCAGTAACACCTTCATCTTCATCCTCATCATCATCATCCTTGGCATCCGTAACATCATCGTCCTCTTCATCATCAGTAGCAGCCGCACTGGGGACACGCCCCTGCTTCGGCCTCGCCGCCGCCGCCATCATCATCATCATCGGCATCGGCATCAGTAACATCATCCTCATCCTCATCATCATCATCCTCAGCAGCAGTAACATCATCCTCATCTTCATCATCAGCATCATCTTCATCATCATCGGCATCCTCAGTAACACCTTCATCGTCATCCTCATCATCATCTTCAGTAACATCATCCTCAGTATCTTCATCATCATCATCATCCTCATCGGCATCAACATCAGCATCCTCAGCATCTTCATCTTCATCTTCATCATCATCAGCATCATCCTCATATTCGTCATCAGCATCATCTTCATCATCAGCATCATCTCCATCATCATCTTCATCCTTATCCTCATCTTTATCTTCATCATCATCTTCATCTTCATCTTCATCCCTGGCATTGGGGACACGCCCCTGCTTCGGCCTCGGCGCCGCCGCCATCATCATCAGCATCGGCATCCTCAGTAACATCTTCATCGTCATCCTCATCATCGTCATCATCATCTTCAGTAACATCATCCTCATCTTCATCTTCATCATCATCCTCATCTTCATCATCCTCGGCATCAGCATCCTCAGTATCTTCATCTTCATCATCATCATCATCCTCATCATCATCCTCATCCTCAATAACATCATCATCATCAGCATCCTCATCTTCATCATCAGCATCATCTCCATCATCATCTTCATCGTTATCCTCATCATCATCTTCATCCTCAGTAACACCTTCATCATCATCCTCATCTTCATCATCAACATCCTCATCCTCAGCATCGTCATCTTCATCATCAGCATCATCATCGGCATCTTCATCCTTATTCTCATCTTCATCATCTTCTTCATCCCCACCATTGGGGACACGCCCCTGCTTTGGCCTCGGCGCCGCCGCCATCATCATCATCAGCATCTTCAGTAACATCACCATCATCTTCATCATCAGCATCATCTTCATCATCATCGGCATCCTCAGTAACACCTTCATCATCATCCTCATCATCATCCTCAGCAGCAGTAACATCATCCTCATCTTCATCATCTTCATCGGCATCAGCAGCAGCATCCTCAGCATCTTCATCTTCATCATCAGTAACATCCTCATCATCATCCTCAGCATCAGCATCATCTTCATCCTTATTCTCATCTTCTTCTTCATCATCATCTTCATCCCTGGGGCCAGGTCACGCCCCTGCTTCGGCTTTGGTGCCGCTGCCATCATCATCATCATCAGCATTGGCATCCTCAGTAACACCTTCATCCTCATCTTCATCTTCATCTTCATCTTCATCTTCATCTTCATCTTCATCTTCATCTTCATCCCTGGCATTGGGGACACACCCCTGCTTCGGCCTCGCCGCCGCCGCCATCAGCAGCAGCAGCATCGGCATCATCATCAGTAACATCATCCTCATCATCATCATCGGCATCGTCATCCTCAGCATCTTCATCTTCATCATCAGTAACACCTTCATCATCATCCTCATCATCGTCATCCTCGGCAGCAGTAACATCATCCTCATCTTCATCATCAGCATCATCCTCATCATCAGTAACATCCTCATCATCATCCTCATCATCCTCATCATCATCAGTAACATCATCATCAGCAGCAGCAGCATCAGTAACATCAACATCATCTTCATCCTCAGCATCATCTTCATCATCATCGGCATCCTCAGTTACACCATCATCTTCATCCTCATCATCATCATCCTCGGCATCCTCAGCATCTTCATCTTCATCATCATCATCTTCAGTAACATCATCCTCAGTAGCTTCATCATCATCATCATCAGCATTCTCAGCATCTTCATCTTCATCCTCAGTAACACCTTCATCATCATCAGCAGCAGCAGCAGCAGCATCCTCATCTTCATCTTCATCATCGTCAGCATCATCTTCATCCTCAGCGTCAGCAGCATCTTCATCTTCATTATCATCTCCATCTTCATCCCTGGCATTAGGGACACGCCCCTGCTTCGGCCTCGGCGCCGCCACCATTATCATCATCCTCAGCATCTTCATCTTCATCATCAGCATCATCCTCGGCATCCTCAGCATCTTCATCCTTATTCTCATCTTCATCTTCATCTTCATCTTCATCTTCATCTTCATCCTCATCTTCATCTTCATCCCTGGCGTTGGGGACACACCCCTGCTTCGGCCTTGCCGCCGCCGCCATCATCATCATCGGCATCGGCATCAGTAACATCACCATCATCTTCATCCTCAGCATCATCTTCATCATCCTCGGCATCCTCAGTAACACCTTCATCATCATCCCCAGCATCATCATCCTCGGCAGCAGTAACATCATCCTCATCTTCATCATCAGCATCATCCTCATCATCAGTAACATCATCTTCATCATCATCGGCATCCTCAGCATCAGTAACATCATCCTCATCTTCATCATCATCATCATCAGCTTCAGCATCAGTAACATTACCATCATCTTCATCATCATCATCATCGGCATCAGCATCCTCAGCATCTTCATCTTCATCCTCATCATCATCTTCAGTAACATCATCCTCATCTTCATCATCATCCTCGGCATCAGCATCCTCAGCATCTTCATCCTCATCCTCATCCTCATCTTCATCTTCATCTTCATCTTCATCTTCATCTTCATCCCTGGCATTGGGGACACATCCCTGCTTCGCCCTCAGCGCCGCCGCCATCATCATCATCGGCATCATCTTTATCCTTATCCTCATCTTCATCCTCCTCATCATCATCAGCATCAGTAACATTTTCGTCAGCATCTTCATCTTTATCCTCAGCATCATCAGTAACATCATCATCATCCTCATCTTCATCATCCTCAGCATCATCCTCAGTAACATCTTCATCCTCAGCATCCTCATCATCTTCATCCTCGTCGTCATCTTCATCATCATCATCATCCTCATCATCATCATCCTCGGCATCATCTTCATCGTATCTTCATCGCTATCCTCATCTTCATCTTCATCCCTGGCATTGGGGCCACGCCCCTGCTTCGGCCTCGGCGCCACCATCATCATCATCATCCTCAGCTTCATCTTTATCTTTATCCTCAGCATCATCCTCATCTTCATCTTCATCCCTGGAGCCAGGTCACGCCCCTGCTTCGGCCTCGGTGCCGCCACCATCATCATCAGCAGCATCCTCAGCATCATCATCTTCATCCTCAGTAACACCTTCATCATCATCTTCATCATCGTCTTCATCATCATCATCATCTTCATCCCTGGCACACCCCTGCTTCGGCCTCGGCAGTGCCATCATCATCATCCTCAGCATCCTCTTCACCTTCATCATCAGTAACTTCATCATCACCTTCATCAGCATCATCTTCATCGTCTTCATCCCCAGGGTTGGGGACATGCCCCTGCTTCGGCCTCATCATCAGCATCCTCATCTTCATCATCCTCATCAGCGTCTTCATCTTCATCTTCATCTTCATCTTCATCTTCATCTTCATCCTCATCTTCATCATCTTCATCCCCAGGATGGGATGGGACACCCCCCTGCTTCGGCCTCAGCTCCAGCACCAGCATCATCCTCATCATCATCCTCATCATCCTCATCAGCTTCATCTTCATCATCCTCACTTATCAGCATCTTCCTCACCTTCATCCTCAGCATCCTGGGGACCAGGCTGGGCCCTGCATCGGCCTCAGTGTCTTCATCCTCATCATCCTCATCATCTTCATCGTCATCTTCATCCTCATCCTCATCGTCATCTTTGCAATTCTCAGCTTCATCCTTTTCAGCATCCTCATCATCATCTTCATCCTCTTCTTCATCATCCCTGGCACCGAGCATCGGCCTCATCCTCATCTTCATCTTCATCGTCCTCATTTTCATCTTCATCTTCATCTTCATCAATTCCCAAAAAATTCCAAAAACATTCCAAAAAAAAATCCAAAAAAATTAAAAAAAAATTCAAAAAAAATTCAAAAAAAATTCCAAAAAATTTCCAAGGAACCCCAAAAAAACCCAAAAAAACAATCCCTCCCCAAAACTCCCCAAAATTCCCCAAAAATAAACTCGAGACCCCCCCCAAAATTCCCCCCAGGACCCCCCAAAATCCCCCCAAAATTCCTCCCTGCTCCACCAGGGGGCGCGCTGCCCACGCCAGGCCCGACCCCGCCCCCCCGCTCCCATTGGTCACTCTGTTTTTGATTGACGCGCAGCTCGCCCAATGGAAATCGCGTCCGCAGCCCGGAAGCGGAAGCGCGCGGGGCGGAAGCGGAAGTGAAGCAGAAAGCAGCAATGGCGGCGGCCTGGGCTCGGCTCGGGGCGCTCAGCGGAGCCGCCGCGATGGCGGCAGCGGCCTACGGGGCGCACGGTGGGGGCTGGGGGGCGCGGGGGGCTCGGGATGGGGGGGTCGGGGGGTCCTGAGGGGATTTTGGGGGGTCCTGAGGAGGTTTTGGGGGGTCCTGAGGGGGTTTTGGGGGGATTTTGGGGGGTCCTGAGGGTCCTTGAGCCCCGTTTTCCTCCTCTTCTTCCCCCAGGAATGCGCCGCAGCGACCGGGACGAGTATCAGAAAGAGGTGAGTGAGGAGGGGTGGAAAAGCCGAAAAAAAAATTAAAAAAAAATTCCCCAAAAAATCATAAATCGCCCAAAATCACCGCAAGAAAAATCCCAAAATCGCTGTAAAAAATCCTCAAAATCAGCCGCCAGAAAAACCCAAGATCACCCCAATAAAATATAAAAAATCATCCCAATAAAAAAAACTAAAACTTCGCAAAATAACCCTCAAAAAATCCACAAAGTCAACCCGAAAAAACCCAAAAAAATCTCTCAAAATCACCTCAATATAAACTCCCAGAAAAGCCCAAAATCAGCCCCAAAAAACCCAAAATAACCCAAATTTTCCCCCCAGCTCTACGACACCGCCAACCGTTATCACCTCCTGCACAGCCTGGCCCTGCTGGCGACGCCGCACTGCCGCCGGCCGCACCTGGTGAGAGCCCCAAAAACACCCAAAACCACCCCAAAAAATACCCAAAAACCACCCCAAAATCAGCCTCAAGATCACCCCAAAATCACCCCCAAAAACCACCCCAAAAATCACCCAAATTCACCCCAAAATCACCTCAAAAAATACCCAAAAACCACCTCAAAAAACAGCCCAAAATCTGCCAAATTCACCCCAAAATCCCGCCCAGGAACCCCCAAAATCCTTCCCAAAGACTCCTGGGATCCCCTTGAGCCCCCAAAACTCCCCTGAAATCCCCAAATTTCCCCCAAATTTCCCCTCAAATCCTCTAAATTCTCCCTAAATTTCCCCAAAATTCTTTAGATTTTCCCTAAACTTACCCCAAATCCCCCAAAGTTCCCTGAATTCTCCCCAAATTTCCCCCCAAATCCTGCCCAAATTCCCCAATTTCCCCAGATTTCCCCCCAAATTCCCCCCTCCAATTTCCCAAATCCCCCAATTTTCCTCCAAAAACCCCCCAAATCCCCCCAAATTCCCCAGATTTTTCCCAGATCCCAGATTTCCCCCAAATCCCCCCAAATCCCCCCAAATTCTCCCCAAATCTCCCAGATCTTCCCCCAAATTCCCCAGATTTTGCCCCAAATCCCCCCTAAACTTCCCCAAATCCCCCAATTTCCCCCCAAATTCTCCCCAAATTTTCCCTGAAATCCCCCCAATTTCCCCCCAAATTTCCCGAATTCCCCCTCAATTCCCCCAAAATCCCCCTAAACTTCCCCCAAATCCCCCAAAATCCCCCCCAATTTCCCCAGATTTTCCCCCAAATTCCCCAAATTCTCCCTAAACTTCCCCCAAATCCCCCAAATTTCCCCTGAAATCCCCAAATTTTGCCCCAAATCCCCCCTAAACTTCCCCAAATCCCCCAATTTCCCCAGATTTTCCTCCAATTTCCTCAGATTTTCCCCCAAACTTCCCCCAAATCCCCCCCAATTCCCCCTAAACTTACCCCAAATCCCCCAAATTTCCCCGAATTCTCCCCAAATCCCCCTTAAACTTACCCCAAATTCCCCAAATCCCCCCCAATTCTCCCCAAATTTTCCCCCAAATTCCCCCAAATCCCTCCCAAATCCCCGAAATCCCCCAAATTTTCCCCCAAATTCCCCCAAATCCCCCCAAATTCCCCCAAATCCCCCCCAAATTTCCATCCCTGACCCCGCTGTCCCCCCAGGCCGGCTCCCTGCTCCTGGCCGGGCTCGGGCTCTTCTGTGGCCCCTTTTACTTCCACGGCCTCACCGGGGACCCCAAATTCAACCGGGGGGCTCCGGTGGGGGGGTCCCTGCTCATCCTGGGCTGGGCGGCCATGGCGCTCTAGGGACCCCCAAAAACTGCACGAAAATCGTCAAAAACCACCTCGAAATCATCAAAAACGGCCAAAAAATCATCGAGAACAGCCAGGAAATTGTCAAAAACCACCTGGAAATCGTCAAAAACGGCCAAAAAATCACCAAAAACGGCCAAAAAATCATCGAGAACAGCCAGGAAATCGTCAAAAACCACCTGGAAATCGTCAAAAACGGCCAAAAAATCATCGAGAAGAGCCAGGAACCCCCAAAAATCAGCTGGAAATCATAAAAAAAGGCAAAAAAATCATCAAAAACGGCCAAAAAATCATGGAGAAGAGCCAGGAAACCCCGAAAATCACCTGGAAATCAACAAAAACCGCCCGGAAATCATCAAAAACCATCCAAGAGACCCCAAAAACCACCTGGAAATCGTGAAAAACAGCCAAAAAAATCATCAAAAGCAGCCAAAAATCATGGAGAACAGCCAGAAAACTACAAAAATCATCTGGAAATCGTGAAAAACGGCCAAAAAATCATCGAGAACAGCCAGGAAACCCTGGAAATCACCTGCAAATCATCAAAAACCGCCCGGGAGACCCCAAAAATTGTCAAAAACGGCCAAGAAATCGTCAAAAACGGCCAAAAAATCATCAAGAACAGCCAGGAAACCCCGAAAATCACCTGGAAATTGTCAAAACCTGTCTGGGAGAGCCCAAAAACTGCTTGGAAATCTTCAAAAACGGCCAAAAAATCATCGAGAACAGCCAGGAAACCCCAGAAATTACCTGGGAATCATCAAAAACTGCCCGGGAGACCCCAAAAATCGTAAAAAACAGCCAAGAAATCATCAAAAACGGCCAAAAAATCGTCAAAAATGGCCAAAAAATCATCAACAACAGCCAAGAAACCCCGAAAATCGCCTGGAAATCATAAAAAATCACCCAGGAGACCCCAAAAATCGTCAAAAACAGCCAAAAAATTGTCAAAGACGGCCAAAAAATCGTCAAAAATGGCCAAAAAATCGTCAAAAACGGCCGAAAAATCATGAAGAACGCCTGGAAAACCCCAAAAACCAGCCGGAAATCTTCAAAAATCACCTGGAAATCGTCAAAAACTGTCCGGGAGACCCCAAAAATCGTCAAAAACAGCCAAGAAATCATCAAAAACGGCCAAAAAATCGTCAAAAATGGCCGAAAAATCGTCAAAAACGGCCAAAAAATCATGAAGAACGTCTGGAAAACCCCAAAAACCAGCCGGAAATCTTCAAAAATCACCTGGAAATCGTCAAAAACGGCCAAAAAATCATGGAAAACAGCCAGGAAATCGTCAAAAACTACCTGGAAATCATCAAAAAAGGCCAAAAAAATAATGGAAAACAGCCAGAAAACTATGAAAATCACCTGGAAATTGTCAAAAAAAATCACCTGGAAATCGTCAAAAACGGCCAAAAAATCATCGAGAACAGCCAGGAAACCCCGAAAATCACCTGGAAATCATCAAAAACCACCCGGGAGACCCCAAAAACTGCCTGGAAATCTTCAAAAACCACCTGGAAATTGTCAAAAATCACCTAGAAATCGTGGAAAAACGGCCAAAAAATCATCAAAAACGACCAAAAATCATGGAGAACAGCCAGGAAACCCCAAAAATCACCTGGAAATCTGAAAAAATGGCCAAAGAACCCCAAAAATCACCAGGAGAACTCCCAAAAATCAGATTGAAATCATCAAAAGCTGTGGAAAACGCCCAAAAAATCGCTGAAAGTGGTCAAAGATGGACAAAAAAAATCATCCAAAAGAGGTGAAAAATCATCAAACTGGACAAAAATCATCAAACCGGACAGAAATTGTTGTGGGGGGCACAAAAAGCAACAAAATCACCCCAAAAATCCTCGGGGGGAGCCCAAAAATCGCTGAGGGAGGGGCTGGGGGGTTAAAGGGGATTTGGAGATTTTTAAATTTTTTTTTTTTTTAACAGGATTTGGTTATTTTAAAGGGGTTGGGAATTTTTAGGGGGTTTGGGGTTTTTTTTTTTTGGACATTTTATTGTTTCTTTAAGGGATTTTGGGATTTTTCTTTTAACATTTTATTGTTTCTTTCAGGTGTTTTGGGGTTTTTGGTGGGGTTTGGAGGTTTTTGGGGAGATTTTGGGGTTTTTTGGGGGGGGGATTTTTCGGTTTTTTTTGAGGTTTGGGGGGATTTTAATGGGTTTGGAATTTTTAAGGGGATTTTGGAAATTTTTTTTTTGAGATTTTTGGGGTTTTTTAGGAGATTTTGAGGGTTTTTAGGAGATTTTTGGGGGTTTTTTAGGAGGTTTGGGGGTTTTTTTTGTGGGGAGTTTAATTTTTAAGTGATTTTGAAGGGACTGGCAGTGGTTAAGCACGGACTGGAGTCACTGGGATGGACTGGAAAGGCCCGGGAGTGACCGGAAATGGCCTCAGAGCACCGGCAGTGACCGGAAATGGCCGCCGGGTTTCCCAAGGGCGCTGCCCCTTTAAGAAGGGGCGGGGCCTCACCCCCACCCGTCCCCCCATTGGTCAAGGCGCCGCCCAATGGGAGCGAGCGTTGCCGCCTCCTCGCCGCTGATTGGCCGAAGGAGCTGCTCCGATGATGTCATGGTTGTTGCTGGGCGACAGCCAATCGCGTGCAGGGCTGGCCCGGGGCGGGGCCTCGATGCTGATTGGCCGCAGCGCTGAATCCGCGAACCAATAAATGATGGCGTTTCAGTCACGTGATGGTTACGTCATTCGGCTCCGAAATTGTCCCAAAACCCAGACGATACACCAAAAAAAGCAGAAAAAAACCGGAAATTTCGTCCCAGGACCGACCCCATACCCACCAAAATCACCCCAAAAAAATCCCCGCGTGCCCGGGCCGAGGCGGTTCTGCTTTATTTGGTTTTTATTGGGGAGAATTTGGGGAGCGGCGGGCAGCGAGGGGAGTATCACCCTAAAACACAGTTAAAAACCCCAAATACTCCAAAAACCACCCTTAAATCCCCCAAAACCCCAATAAAAAACCCCAAAATCCAAAAAGTCACACCAAAAAACACTCCAAACCCTAAAAGAACACCCCAAAATGCTTCCGCTGTACGGAACTGGGCGCCGCCATGTTTGCTTCGGCCCTTTTCTGATGACGTCACCAACGCGACGGGCGGCGCGGCGCCATGTTGGATACGGAGAATCGCGGAGTTTGGGTTTTTTTGGGGATTTTTGGGGCTCCCCGCGCTGGGTTTTGCCTCAAATAAACATTTTAAGATAAAAAAGAAACGAAGCGGACGGAAAAAAAGCGGCTCCGGTCTCGGAGAGCGCCGGGATCGTCTCGGGCGCCCAGAAGTCACATGGCTCTCATCACGTGATACATCACGTGAGTCACGTGCCAATGGGCGGGGCCTCGCCGATAAATAACCAACGGCTGCGCTTCAGTCACGTGATCGTTACGGCACTGAGCCCCAAAAACCAACAGAGACCCCCAAAAAAAAACCGGAAATCCCCCCAGGTCCGACCCCAAACCCCCCAAATCCGCCCCAAAAAAATCCCCAGGCCCGGTCCGAGGCGGTTCTGCTTTATTTGGGATTTTTTTGTGGGGGGGGGAATTTGGGGAGGGGTCGTACAAACGGGGGGAGGGGCGGGTGGGGGAGGGGAGTATCAAAACTGGGGGGTGCCGGGAGGGTGGGGGAGGGGTCAGAAGAAATCCACATCCTCGGGGGCGTCCAGGTCCCGGTACTCGACGATGGCCCGGGGGTCCCCTCGCACCATCCTGGGGGGGCAGAGGGGTCAGGACCCCCGAAATGCTCCCCAAAATTCACCCTGACCCCCCCCAAATCCGCCATGACCCCCCAAGACCCCCCAAAATTCACCCCAAAATCCACCCCAAAAAGGGACCCCTCAATTCTGTCCCCCCCCTCCAAAAATGGTTTGTCCCAGTGGTTTTCAGCACCCCAAATTGGGATGTGAACCCCCCAAAATTTGGGTCAAATTCTCCCAATTTCGGGTCAGGATCCCCCTCCCCAAATTGTTTTGGTTTCTCCTCACTCATTTAAATTTTTTTTCCCATTTTTTGGGTTTTTTCCTCATTTTTTTACCCATTTTTTTTCGTTTTTTGGGGTTTTTCCCATTTTTTTCTTTTTTTTTTCCCATTTTTGACATTTTTTCCCCCATTTTTTGATGTTTTTCCACCTTTTTTTTTGTTTTTCCCCATTTTTGGGTTTTTTCCCTTTTTTTTTTCTTTTTTCCCCCCCATTTTTTGATATTTTTCCTGATTTTTTGATATTTTTCCCCATTTTTTGATATTTTTTCCCCATTTTTTGACATTTTCTCCCCGTTTTTTTTCCCTCTCCCCCATTTTTGGTGTCCCCCGATCCCAATTTCGGGTTTTTTCCCCCCAGACTCCCTCACCTGCTGCGGGGTTTGTTCAGGTAGCCGCCCCCGGCCCCGCCCTGGCCCCGGAAGGCGTCGTAGCCGCCGCGGCCGCCGTAGGGCCCGGGGGGGTACGGGTGGGAGCCTGCGGGGAGGAAGGGGTTAAACAACCACCAAAAATACAAAAAAAACCACCAAAATATCCCAAAATATCCCAAAATCTCACTGAAACACCCAAAAACCACCAAAAATAACAAAAAAAAAATCAAAACCACTCAAAAATCACATTGAAACACCCCAAAAACAATCAAAAAACACCAAAAACACCCAGAAAATGATCAAAAACACCCAAAATCACCCCAAAATATCTCAAAATCTCATTGAAACACGCAAAAATGATCAAAAAACTACCAAAAATACCCAAAAATGATCAAAACCACCAAAAAATCACATTGAAACACCCCAAAATCGATCAAAAACCACCAAAAATAACAAAAAAACCCATCAAAATCACCACAAAAACCACCAAAATCACCCCAAAATATCCCAAAATCACATTTAAACACCCAAAAACGATCAAAAAACCACCAAAAATAACAAAAAAAGATCAAAACCAGCCAAAAATCACATTGAAACACCCCAAAAAATGATCAAAAAACACCAAAAATACCAAAAAACCACCAAAATCACTCCAAAATATCCCAAAATCACATTAAAACACACAAAAACGATCAAAAAAACCATCAAAAATAACAAAAAAACCGATCAAAACCAGCCAAAAATCACATTGAAACACCCCAAAAAACACCAAAAATACAAAAAAACCCACCAAAAACACCCCAAAAAACACCAAAATCACCCCAAAATATCTCAAAAATCTCATTGAAACACCCAAAAACGATCAAAAAACATCAAAAATAACAAAAAAAGATCAAAAACATCCCAAAATCACATTAAAACACCCCAAAATTGATCAAAAAACACCAAAAATATCCCAAAATCACCGCAAAAAACACCAAAATCACCCCAAAATATCCCAAAATCACATTAAAACACACAAAAACGATCAAAAAACATCAAAAATACCCCAAAAAATGATCAAAACCACCAAACACTCACATTAAAACACCCCAAAAACCACCAAAAATACCAAAAAACCCACCAAAACCACCCCAAAAACCACCAAAATCAACCCAAAATATCCCAAAATCTCATTGAAACACCCCAAAAACAATCAAAAAACATCCCAAAAAACACCAAAATCAACCCAAAATATCCCAAAATCACATTAAAACACCCAAAAAATTATAAAAAAAAAACCAAAAACACCCAAAACAACCAAAACCAACCAAAATCACCCCAAAATATCCCAAAATCACATTAAAACACACAAAAACGATCAAAAAACCACCAAAAATAACAAAAAAACCGATCAAAACCTGCCAAAAATCACATTAAAACACCCCAAACCCCCCAAATTTTCCCCAAATATTCCCCAAACCCCCCCAAAAAATTATCCCAAATCCACCCAAATCCACCCAAAAACCACCCCAGACCCCCCAAATTTTCCCCAAAATTTCCCCAAAATGATCCCAAACCCTCCAAAATTTCCCCAAATTCCCCCAAATTTTCCCCAAACCCCCTCAGATTTTTTCCCTAAACCCCAAAATTCCTCCAAATTCCCCCAAATCCCCCCAAATTTTCCCCAAATTTCCCCCCAACCCACCCCAAAAATCCCAAAAATTTTCCCCCAAACCCCCTAATTTCCTCCAAAATTCCCCCAAATTTCCCCAAAATTTCCCCAAATTTCCCCCAAATTTTCCCCAAATCCCCTCAGATTTTTCCCCCAAATCTCCAAATTCCCCCAAATCTCCCCCAAATTTTCCCCAAAATTCCCCCAAACCCCCCCAAAAATCCCCAAAATTTTCCCCCAAACCCCCTAATTTCCTCCAAAATCCCCCCAAATTTCCCTCAAATCCCCTCAGATTTTTCCATAAACCCCCAAATTCCCCCAAAATTTCCCCCAAAATTCCCCCAAATTCCCCCAAATTTTCCCCCAAATCCCCTCAGATTTTTCCCCTAAACCCCAAAATCCCCCAAATTTTCCCCAAAATCCCCCAAATTCCCCCAAATTTCGGTACCTGCGTATCCCAGCATGGGGGGCCGGGGGGTCCCGTACGGCATCAACCCCTGGGGGGACTGGGGGGGGTACGGGAGCCCCCCTGGGGACAGACCTGGGGGGACAATGGGGACACCATGGGGTCACTGAGGGGTCACCATGGGGTCAGGGGTCACCGTGGGGTCACCGTGGGGTCATTGTGGGGTCACACAGGGGTCATTATGGGGTCATTATGGGAGACGGGAGCCCCCCTGGGGACAGACCTGGGGACAGAGGGGACACCATGGGGTCACTCAGGGGTCATACAGGGGTCACTGTGGGGTCACACAGGGGTCATTATGGGGTCATTATGGGGGACGGGAGCCCCCCCGGGGACAGACCTGGGGACAAAGGGGACATTGTGGGGTCAGGGGTCATTGTGGGGTCACTGAGGGGTCACTGAGGGGTCACACAGGGGTCACTGAGGGGTCACCATGGGGTCATTATAGGGTACGGGAGCCCCCCCGGGGACAGACCTGGGGGGACAGAAGGGACACCGTGGGGTTACTCAGGGGTCAAGGGGTCACAGAGAGGTCATGGGGTCACACAGGGGTCATTATGGGGTCACACAGGGGTCATTGAGGTGCCACTGAGGTGACACAGGTCACACAGGTGACACACAGGTGACACTGAGGTGACACTGAGGTGACACTGAGGTGACAATGAGGTGACAATGAGGTCACACAGGTGACACACAGGTGACACTGAGGTGACACAGGTGACATTACTGACACACAGGTGACACACAGGTGACACAGGTGACATTACTGACACACAGGTGACACACAGGTGACACAGGTGACACTGAGGTGACACTGAGGTGACACACAGGTGACACTGAGGTGACACAGGTGACACACAGGTGACATTACTGACACATAAGTGACACTGAGGTGACACAGGGAGGTGACACACAGGTGACACTGAGGTGACACAGGTGACATTACTGACACACAGGTGACACACAGGTGACACACAGGTGACACAGGTGACATTACTGACACATAAGTGGCACTGAGGTGACACACAGGTGACACAGGTGACACTGAGGTGACACAGGTGACATTACTGACACACAGCTGACATTACTGACACACAGGTGACACACAGGTGACACTGAGGTGACATTACTGACACACAGGTGACACTGAGGTGACACTGAGGTGACATTACTGACACACAGGTGACACTGAGGTGACACTGAGGTGACACTGACCTGCGTTGGGGCCGGGTCCCCCCTTGCCCCCCTCGGGCAGGGCCGGACCTTTGGGGTCACACAGGTGACACACAGGTGACATTACTGACACACAGGTGACACACAGGTGACACTGAGGTGACACAGGTGACACACAGGTGACATGACTGACACACAGGTGCCACTGAGGTGACATTACTGACACACAGGTGACACACACAGGTGACACACAGGTGACATTACTGACACACAGGTGACACAGGTGACACAGGTGACATTACTGACACACAGGTGACATCACTGACACACAGGTGACACACAGGTGACACTGAGGTGACACAGGTGACACTGAGGTGACACTGAGGTGACACAGGTGACACACAGGTGACATTACTGACACACAGGTGACACACAGGTGACACAGATGACACTGAGCTCACACAGGGGTCACACAGGTGACACACAGGTGACACTGAGGGGACACACAGGTGACATTACTGACACACAGGTGACACTGAGGTGACACAGGTGACACAGGTGACATCACTGACACACAGGTGACATTACTGACACACAGGTGACACTGAGGTGACACAGGTGACACTGAGGTGACACTGAGGTGACACTAACGTGACACTGAGGTGACACAGGTGACACACAGGTGACACTGAGGTGACACTGAAGTGACACAGGTGACAGAGGTGACACTGAGGTGACACTGAGGTGACACACAGGTGACACACAGGTGACATTACTAACACACAGGTGACACACAGGTGACACTGAGGTGACACATAGGTGACACACAGGTGACACTGGTGACACACAGGTGACACTGAGGTGACACAGGTGACACAGGTGACATTACTGACGAACAGGTGACACTGAGGTGACACTGAGGTGACATTACTGACACACAGGTGACACTGAGGTGACACACAGGTGACACAGGTGACACTGAGGTGACACTGAGGTGACACACAGGTGACACACAGGTGACACTGAGGTGACACTGAGGTCACACAGGTGACATAGAGGTGACACTGAGGTGACACAGGTGACACACAGGTGACATTACTGACACATAAGTGGCACTGAGGTGACATTGAGGTGACACAGGGGTGACACACAGGTGACACTGAGATGAAACTGAGGTGACACAGGTGACATTACTGACACACAGGTGACACTGAGGTGACACTGAGGTGACACTGAGGTGACACTGAGGTGACACACAGGTGACACACAGGTGACACTGAGGTGACACAGGTGACACACAGGTGACACTGAGGTGACATTACTGACACACAGGTGACACAGGTGACACAAGTGACACACAGGTGACACTGAGGTGACACACAGGTGACATTACTGACACACAGGTGACACTGAGGTGACACTGAGGTGACACTGAGGTGACACTGAGGTGACACACAGGTGACACACAGGTGACATTACTGACACACAGGTGACACTGAGGTGACACACAGGTGACACTGAGGTGACACTGAGGTGACACACAGGTCACACAGGTGACACAGAGGTGACATTACTGACACACAGGTGACACTGAGGTGACACACAGGTGACACACAGGTGACACTGAGGTGACACTGAGGTGACACACAGGTGACACTGAGGTGACACTGAGGTGACACTGAGGTGACACAGGTGACACTGAGGTCACACAGGTGACACACAGGTGACATTATTGATACACAGGTGACACTGAGGTGACACTGAGGTGACACTGAGGTGACATCACTGACACACAGGTGACATCACTGACACACAGGTGACATTACTGACACACAGGTGACACACAGGTGACACTGAGGTGACACTGAGGTGACACTGAGGTGACATTACTGACACACAGGTGACACACAGGTGACACTGAGGTGACACTGAGGTGACACTGACCTGCATTAGGACCAGGTCCCCCCTTGCCCCCCTCGGGCAGGGCCGGACGTTTGGGGTCCATCAGGAAATTGTTGAAGAACAAAACCTCCTTGCGCACGGCCGCCATCTTGTCCCCGTGCTTGTTGAAGATGTGCTTGCGCACGAACTCGGGGCCCTGGGGACATTGGGGACATTTGGGGACATTGGGGACACTCAGGGGATTGGGGACACTCAGAGGACACTGACAGGATTGGGGACATTGGGGACATTTGGGGGATTTGGGGACATTGTGGTCACGGCCGCCATCTTGTCCCCGTGCTTGTTGAAGATGTGCTTGGGGACAAACTCGGGGCCCTGGGGACAGTTGGGGACAGTTGGGGACATTGGGGACACTGCCAGGATTGGGGACACTCAGAGGACACTGACAGGTTTGGGGACATTTGGGGGATTTGGGGACATTGGGGTCGCGGCCGCCATCTTGTCCCCGTGCTTGTTGAAGATGTGCTTGGGGACAAACTCGGGGCCCTGGGGACAGTTGGGGACATTGGGGACATTGGGGACACTCAGGGGATTGGGGACACTCAGTGGGTTTGGGGACATTTGGGGGATTTGGGGACATTTGGGGACATTGGTGTCACGGCCGCCATCTTGTCCCCGTGCTTGTTGAAGATGTGCTTGGGGACAAACTCGGGGCCCTGGGGACAGTTGGGGACATTGGGGACACTCAGGGCATTGGGGACACTCAGGGGATTGGGGACATTCAGGGGGTTTGGGGACATTTGGGGACACTGGGGTCACGGCCGCCATCTTGTCCCCGTGCTTGTTGAAGATGTGCTTGTGCACGAACTCGGGGCCCTGGGGACAGTTGGGGACAGTTGGGGACATTGGGGACACTGACAGGATTGGGGACATTGGGGACATTTGGGGGATTTGGGGACATTGGGGTCACGGCCGCCATCTTGTCCCCGTGCTTGTTGAAGATGTGCTTGGGGACAAACTCGGGGCCCTGGGGACATTGGGGACACTGGGGACACTCAGGGCACACTCAGGACACTGGAGACACTCAGGGGACACTGACAGGATTGGGGACACTCAGGGGATTGGGGACATTGGGGACACTGGGGTCACGGCCGCCATCTTGTCCCCGTGTTTGTTGAAGATGTGCTTGGGGACAAACTCAGGGCCCTGGGGACAGTTGGGGACATTGGGGACACTCAGGGGACACTGACAGGATTGGGGACACTCAGAGGACACTCAGGGGATTGGGGATGTTGGGGACATTTGGGGGATTTGGGGACATTGGGGTCACGGCCGCCATCTTGTCCCCGTGCTTGTTGAAGATGTGCTTGGGGACAAACTCGGGGCCCTGGGGACATTGGGGACATTGGGGACACTCAGGGCATTGGGGACACTGACAAGATTGGGGACACTCAGGGGATTGGGGACATTTGGGGGATTTGGGGACATTTGGGGACATTGGGGTCACGGCCGCCATCTTGTCCCCGTGCTTGCTGAAGATGTGCTTGGGGACAAACTCGGGGCCCTGAGGACAGTTGGGGACATTGGGGACACTCAGGGCATTGGGGACACTCAGGGGACACTGACAGGATTGGGGACATTGGGGACATTTGGGGACATTTGGGGACATTGGGGTCACGGCCGCCATCTTGTCCCCGTGCTTGTTGAAGATGTGCTTGCGCACGAACTCGGGGCCCTGGGGACAGTTGGGGACATTGGGGACATTTGGGGACATTGGGGACACTCAGGGGACATTGGGGACACTCAGGGAATTGGGGACATTTGAGGACATTGGGGTCACGGCCGCCATCTTGTCCCCGTGCTTGTTGAAGATGTGCTTGGGGACAAACTCGGGGCCCTGGGGACATTTGGGGACATTGGGGACACTGCCAGGATTGGGGACACTCAGGGGATCAGGGACACTGCCAGGATTTGGGGACATTTGGGGACATTGGGGTCACGGCCGCCATCTTGTCCCCGTGCTTGTTGAAGATGTGCTTGCGCACGAACTCGGGGCCCTGGGGACAGTTGGGGACATTGGGGACACTCAGGGGACACTGACAGGATTGGGGACACTCAGGGGATTGGGGACACTCAGGGAATTTGGGGACATTTGGGGGATGTTGGGGACATTGGGGTCACGGCCGCCATCTTGTCCCCGTGCTTGTTGAAGATGTGCTTGGGGACAAACTCGGGGCCCTGGGGACATTGGGGACATTGGGGACACTCAGGGGACACTGACAGGATTGGGGACACTCAGGGGGTTTGGGGACACTCAGGGGATTTGGGGACATTTGGGGACATTGGGGTCACGGCCGCCATCTTGTCCCCGTGCTTGTTGAAGATGTGTTTGCGCACGAACTCGGGGCCCTGGGGACATTGGGGACATTTGGGGACATTGGGGACATTCAGGGGATCAGGGACATTGGGGACACTGCCAGGATTTGGGGACATTTGGGGGATTTGGGGACATTGGGGTCACGGCCGCCATCTTGTCCCCGTGCTTGTTGAAGATGTGTTTGCAGACGAACTCGGGGCCCTGGGGACATTTGGGGACATTGGGGACACTCAGGGGACACTGACAGCATTGGGGACACTCAGGGGTTTGGGGACATTTGGGGACATTGGGGTCACGGCCGCCATCTTGTCCCCGTGTTTGTTGAAGATGTGCTTGGGGACAAACTCGGGGCCCTGGGGACATTTGGGGACATTTGGGGACACTGGGGACACTCAGGGGACATTGGGGACATTCAGGGGATTGGGAACATTCAGGGGTTTGGGGACATTTGGGGACACTTGGGGGATTTGGGGACATTGGGGTCACGGCCGCCATCTTGTCCCCGTGCTTGTTGAAGATGTGCTTGCGCACGAACTCGGGGCCCTGGGGACAGTTGGGGACATTGGGGACACTCAGGGGACATTGGGGACACTGGGGACACTGCCAGCATTGGGGACACTCAGAGGACACTGACAGGATTGGGGACATTTGGGGGATTTGGGACATTTGGGGACATTGGGGTCACGGCCGCCATCTTGTCCCCGTGCTTGTTGAAGATGTGCTTGCGCACGAACTCGGGGCCCTGGGGACATTTGGGGACATTGGGGACATTGGGGACACTCAGGGGATTGGGGACATTCAGGGGATTGGGAACATTCAGGGGTTTGGGGACATTTGGGGACATTTGGGGGATTTGGGGACATTGGGGTCACGGCCGCCATCTTGTCCCCGTGCTTGTTGAAGATGTGCTTGCGCACGAACTCGGGGCCCTGGGGACAGTTGGGGACATTGGGGACACTCAGGGGACACTCAGGGGATCAGGGACATTGGGGACATTCAGGGGATTGGGGTCACTCAGGGGATTTGGGGACATTGGGGACATTGGGGTCACAGCCGCCATCTTGTCCCCGTGCTTGTTGAAGATGTGCTTGGGGACAAACTCAGGGCCTTGGGGACATTGGGGACACTGGGGACACTCAGGGCACACTCAGGACACTGGAGACACTCAGGGGACACTGACAGGATTGGGGATGTTGGGGACATTGGGGACATTTGGGGGATTTGGGGACATTGGGGTCACGGCCACCATCTTGTCCCCGTGCTTGTTGAAGATGTGTTTGCGGACAAACTCGGGGCCCTGGGGACAGTTGGGGACATTGGGGACACTCAGGGGACACTGACAGGATTGGGGACACTCAGGAGATTGGGGACACTGACAGGATTGGGGACATTGGGGACATTTGGGGGATTTGGGGACATTGGGGTCACTGCCGCCATCTTGTCCCCGTGCTTGTTGAAGATGTGCTTGCGCACGAACTCGGGGCCCTGGGGACATTGGGGACACTCAGGGGACATTGGGGACATTGGGGACACTCAGGAGACACTCAGGGGATCAGGGACATTGGGGACATTTGGGGGATTTGGGGACATTGGGGTCATGGCCGCCATCTTGTCCCCGTGCTTGTTGAAGATGTGCTTGGGGACAAACTCAGGGCCCTGGGGACAGTTGGGGACACTCAGGGGACATTGGGGACACTGACAGGACTGGGGACACTCAGGGGATTGGGGACACTCAGGGGATTTGGGGACATTGGGGACATTTGGGGACATTGGGGTCGCGGCCGCCATCTTGTCCCCGTGCTTGTTGAAGATGTGCTTGCGCACGAACTCGGGGCCCTGGGGACATTGGGGACATTGGGGACACTCAGGGGACATTGGGGACATTGGGGACACTCAGGGCATTGGGGACACTCAGGGGACATTGACAGGATTGGGGATGTTGGGGGCATTGGGGACATTTGGGGACATTGGGGACATTGGGGTCGCGGCCGCCATCTTGTCCCCGTGCTTGTTGAAGATGTGCTTGGGGACAAACTCGGGGCCCTGGGGACATTGGGGACATTGGGGACACTCAGGGGACATTGGGGACATTGAGGACACTGACAGGATTGGGGATGTTGGGGACATTTGGGGACATTGGGGTCACGGCCGCCATCTTGTCCCCGTGCTTGTTGAAGATGTGCTTGGGGACAAACTCGGAGCCCTGGGGACAGTTGGGGACATTGGGGACACTCAGGGCATTGGGGACACTCAGGGGACACTGACAGGATTGGGGACATTGGGGACATTTGGGGGATTTGGGGACATTGGGGTCACGGCCGCCATCTTGTCCCCGTGCTTGTTGAAGATGTGCTTGCGCACGAACTCGGGGCCCTGGGGACAGTTGGGGACATTGGGGACACTCAGGGGACACTCAGGGGATCAGGGACATTGGGGACATTCAGGGGATTGGGGTCACTCAGGGGATTTGGGGACATTGGGGACATTGGGGTCACAGCCGCCATCTTGTCCCCGTGCTTGTTGAAGATGTGCTTGGGGACAAACTCAGGGCCTTGGGGACATTGGGGACACTGGGGACACTCAGGGCACACTCAGGACACTGGAGACACTCAGGGGACACTGACAGGATTGGGGATGTTGGGGACATTGGGGACAGTGGGGACATTGGGGACAATGGGGACATTGGGGACAATGGGGACATTGGGGACATTGAGGGGACATTGAGGGGGTTGGGGACATCCAGGGCATTGGGGACATTGGGGACATTGGGGACACTCAGGGGACATTGGGGACATTGGGGACATTGGGGATGTTGGGGACACTCAGGGGACATTGGGGACATTGGGGACATTTGGGGGATTTGGGGACATTGGGGTCACGGCCACCATCTTGTCCCCGTGCTTGTTGAAGATGTGTTTGCGGACAAACTCGGGGCCCTGGGGACAGTTGGGGACATTGGGGACACTCAGGGGACACTGACAGGATTGGGGACACTCAGGAGATTGGGGACACTGACAGGATTGGGGATGTTGGGGACATTTGGGGGATTTGGGGACATTGGGGTCACGGCCGCCATCTTGTCCCCGTGCTTGTTGAAGATGTGCTTGGGGACAAACTCGGGGCCCTGGGGACATTGGGGACATTGGGGACACTCAGGGCATTGGGGACACTCAGGGGATTGGGGACACTCAGGGGATTGGGGACATTTGGGGACATTGGGGTCACGGCCGCCATCTTGTCCCCGTGCTTGTTGAAGATGTGCTTGCGCACGAACTCGGGGCCCTGGGGACAGTTGGGGACACTCAGGGGACATTGGGGACACTCAGGGGATTGGGGACACTCAGGGGATTAGGGACAACGCCAGGATTTGGGGACATTGAGGGACATTGGGGTCACGGCCGCCATCTTGTCCCCGTGCTTGTTGAGGAGTCCTCAATGTCCCCAAGGTGTCCCCAATGTCCCTGAGGATGTCCCCAGGATGTCCCCAATGTCCCCAAGGTGTCCCCAATGATCTCAGGGTGTCCCCAATGTCCCCAGTGTCCCCACCTTGAACTTTTTCCCGCTGAGGGGACACAGCCACTTGTCCTTGCCCAGCTCCTGCCTGTCCCCAATATCCCCAAGGTGTCCCCAGGGTGTCCCCAAGGTGTCCCCAATGTCCCTGAGGGTGTCCCCAGTGTCCCCAATGTCCCTGAGGATGTCCCCAGGACGTCCATAATGTCCCCAAGGTGTCCCCAATGATCTCAGGATGTCCCTGAGGGTGTCCCCAATGATCTCAGGATGTCCCCAGTGATCTCAGGATGTCCCCAAGGTGTCCCCAATGTCTCCAAGGTGTCCCCAAGGTGTCCCCAATGTCCCCAATGTGTCCCCAAGATGTCCCTAATGTCCCTGAGGGTGTCCCCAATGATCTCAGTGTCCCCAAGGTGTCCCCAATGACCCCTGGCTGTCCCCAAGGTGTCCCCAATGATCTCAGCGTGTCCCCAAGGTGTCCCCAATGTCCCTGAGGATGTCCCCAATGACCCCTGGCTGTCCCCAATGACACCAGGATGTCCCCACGATGTCCCCAATGTCCCCAATGTCCCCACCTTGAACTTTTTCCCGCTGAGGGGACACAGCCACTTGTCCTTGCCCATCTCCTGCCTGTCCCCAATGTCCCCAAGGTGTCCCCAAGGTGTCCCTAATGTCCCTGAGGGTGTCCCCAAGGTGTCCAAGGTGTCCCCAGTGATCTCAGGATGTCCCCAGGGTGTCCCCAGTGTCCCTGAGCATGTCCCCAAGGTGTCCCCAATGATCTCAGAGTGTCCCCAATGACCCCAAGGTGTCCCCAATGTCCCTGAGGGTGTCCCCAATGATCTCAGCGTGTCCCCAAGGTGTCCCCAATGTCCCCAAGGTGTCCCAAATGTCCCTGAGGGTGTCCCCAGTGATCTCTGGGTGTCACCAAGGTGTCCCCAGTGTCCCTGAGAGTGTCCCCAATGATCTCAGGATGTCCCCAATGATCTCAGGATGTCCCCAGTGATCTCAGGGTGTCCCCAAGGTGTCCCCAATGTCCCCACCTTGAACTTTTTCCCGCTGAGGGGACACAGCCACTTGTCCTTGCCCAGCTCCTGCCTGTCCCCAATGTCCCTGAGGATGTCCCCAATGATGTCAGGATGTCCCCAAGGTGTCCCCAAGGTGTCCCCAGTGTCCCCAGTGTCCCCACCTTGAACTTTTTCCCGCTGAGGGGACACAGCCACTTGTCCTTGCCCAGCTCCTGCCTGTCCCCAATGTCCCCAAGGTGTCCCCAATGTCCCCAATGTCCCTGAGGGTGTCCCCAATGATCTCAGGATGTCCCCAGGGTGTCCTCAATGTCCCTGAGGGCGTCCCCAATGTCCCCAAGTTGTCCCCAATGATCTCAGAGTGTCCCCAAGGTGTCCCCAATGTCCCTGAGTGTGTCCCCAAGGTGTCCCCAGTGATCTCAGGGTATCCCTAAGGTGTCCCCAGTGTCCCTGAGGGTGTCCTCAATGATCTCAGGATGTCCCCGAGGGTGTCCCCAATGTCCCCAAGGTGTCTCCAAGGTGTCCCCAATGACCCCTGGCTATCCCCAGGGTGTCCCCAATGATTCCAGGATGTCCCCAATGACCCCAGAGTGTCCCCAAGGTGTCCCCAATGTCCCTGAGGGTGTCCCCAGTGACCCCTGGCTGTTCCCAAGGTGTCCCCAATGTCCCTGAGGGTGTCCCCAGTGACCCCTGGTTGTTCCCAAGGTGTCCCCAATGTCCCCAAGGTGTCCCCAAGGTGTCCCCAATGTCCCTGAGCATGTCCCCAGGGTGTCCCCAATGATCTCAGAGTGTCCCCAATGACCCCAAGATGTCCCCAGTGTCCCTGAGGGTGTCCCAAATGATCTCAGGATGTCCCCAAGGTGTCCCAAATGATCTCAGGATGTCCCCAAGGTGTCCCCAATGTCCCCAAGGTGTCCCTGAGGGTGTCCCCAATGTCCCCAGGGTGTCCCCAATGTCCCCAAGGTGTCTCCAAGGCGTCCCCAATGTCCCCAAGGTGTCCCCAATGACCTCTGGATGTCCCCAAAGTCCCCAAGGTGTCCCCACCTTGAACTTTTTCCCGCTGAGGGGACACAGCCACTTGTCCTTGCCCATCTCCTGCCTGTCCCCAGTGTCCCCAAGGTGTCCCCAATGTCCCCAATGTCCCCACCTTGAACTTTTTCCCGCTGAGGGGACACAGCCACTTGTCCTTGCCCAGCTCCTGCCTGTCCCCAGTGTCCCCAAGGTGTCCCCAATGTCCCCAATGTCCCCACCTTGAACTTTTTCCCGCTGAGGGGACACAGCCACTTGTCCTTGCCCAGCTCCTGCCTGTCCCCAAGGTGTCCCCAATGACCTCAGGATGTCCCCAGGGTGTCCCCAATGTCCCTGAGGATGTCCCCAATGACCCCTGGCTGTCCCCAAGGTGTCACCAATGTCCCTGAGGATGTCCCCAATTATCTCAGTGTGTCCCCAAGGTGTCCCCAGTGATCTCAGGATGTCCCCAAGGTGTCCCCAATGTCCCTGAGGGTGTCCCCAATGATCTCAGCGTGTCCCCAAGGTGTCCCCAGTGTCCCCAGTGTCCCCACCTTGAACTTTTTGCCGCTGAGGGGACACAGCCACTTGTCCTTGCCCAGCTCCTGGGTGTTGGCGCTGACGAATTTCTCCAGCTCCTGCTCGGGGTCCTTGCGGCCGAGGCGCTGAGCGTCCTCCTCGGGGACAGAGCCCGGGCCGGCCAGCAGCGGGGCCAGGCGCGCCTCGAAGCCCCGCTGCCACTCTGACACTGGGAGAGAGGTACTGGTTATACTGGTTTATACTGGGAATGGGCAAAATCCCAAAAATCCCCGTTAAAATGGGTAAAAACCTCATTAAAATGGGTTAAAATGGGTTATACTGGTTATACTGGTGTCACTGGTGTCACTGGGAGTGGGGCCAGGCGCGCCTCGAAGCCACGCTGCCACTCTGACACTGGGGACAATCATACTGGTTATACTGGGAGCACTGGGAGTGGGAAAAACCCCCAAAATCCCCATAAAAATGGGTTAAAATGGGTTATACTGGTGTCACTGGTGTCACTGGTGTCACTGGGAGCGGGGCCAGGCGCGCCTCGAAGCCCCGCTGCCACTCTGACACTGGGGACAATCATACTGGTGTTACTGGTTTATACTGGGAGCACTGGGAATGGGAAAAATCCCCGTTAAAATGGGTAAAAATCCAATTAAAATGGGTTAAAATGGGTTATACTGGTGTCACTGGTGTCACTGGGAGCGGGGCCAGGCGCGCCTCGAACCCCCGCTGCCACTCTGACACTGTGACAATCATACTGGTGTTACTGGTTTATACTGGGAGTGGGAAAAATCCCAAAAATCCCCATAAAAATGGGTTAAAATGGGTTAAAATGGGTTATACTGGTTATACTGGTGTCACTGGTGTCACTGGGAGCGGGGCCAGGCGCGCCTCGAACCCCCGCTGCCACTCTGACACTGGGGACAATCATACTGGTGTTACTGGGAGCACTGGGAATGGGAAAAATCCCCGTTAAAATGGGTAAAAATCCAATTAAAATGGGTTAAAATGGGTTATACTGGTTATACTGGTGTCACTGGTGTCACTGGGAGCGGGGCCAGGCGCGCCTCGAACCCCCGCTGCCACTCTGACACTGGGGACAATCATACTGGTGTTACTGGTTTATACTGGGAATGGGAAAAATCCCAAAAAACCCCAATTAAAATGGGTTAAAATGGGTAAAAATCCCATTAAAACCCCATAAAAATTGATTAAAACCCCCAAAAATTGATAAAATTGGGGTAAAAATGGGATGTTTGGGGTTACTGGTTATACTGGTGTTACTGGTTTATACTGGGAGTGGGAAAAACCCCAAAAAATCCAATTAAAATGGGTAAAAATCCCATTAAAACCCAATAAAAATTGATTAAAAACCCCCAAAATGGATAAAATTGGGGTAAAAATGGGATATTTGGGGTTACTGGTTATACTGGTGCTACTGGTTTATACTGGGAGTGGGCAAAACCCCAAAAAATCCAATTAAAACGGGTTAAAATCCAATTAAAATGGGTTATACTGGTTATACTGGTGTCACTGGTGTCACTGGGAGCGGGGCCAGGCGCGCCTCGAAGCCCCGCTGCCACTCTGAGACTGGGGACAATCATACTGGTTATACTGGGAGCACTGGGAATGGCAAAAATCCCCGTTAAAATAGACAAAAACCCCAAAAATCCCCGTTAAAATGGGTTAAAATGGGTTATACTGGTGTCACTGGTGTCACTGGGAGCGGGGCCAGGCGCGCCTCGAAGCCCCGCTGCCACTCTGAGACTGGGAGAGAGTCACTGGTGTTACTGGTTTATACTGGGAGCACTGGGAATGGCAAAAATCCCCATTAAAATGGGTAAAAATGGACAAAAATGGATAAAAATCCCATTAAAACCCCATAAAAATTGATTAAAACCCCCCAAAATGGATAAAATTGGGGTAAAAATGGGATATTTGGGGTTACTGGTTATACTGGTGTTACTGGTTTATACTGGGAGTGGGCAAAAACCCTGTTAAAATAGACAAAAACCCCAAAAATCCCCGTTAAAATGGGTTAAAATGGGTTATACTGGTGTCACTGGTGTCACTGGTGTCACTGGGAGCGGGGCCAGGCGCGCCTCGAACCCCCGCTGCCACTCTGACACTGGGGACAATCATACTGGTGTTACTGGTTTATACTGGGAGTGGGATAAAACCCCAAAAATCCCCATAAAAACTGATAAAATCCCATAAAAACCCCATAAAATGGGTTATACTGGTTATACTGGTGTCACTGGTGTCACTGGGAGCGGGGCCAGGCGCACCTCGAACCCCCTCTGCCACTCTGAGACTGGGGACAATCATACTGGTGTTACTGGTTTATACTGGGAGTGGTTAAAAACCCAAAAATCCCCGTTAAAATGGGTAAAAATGGGCAAAAATCCAATTAAAATGGGTTATACTGGTTATACTGGTGTCACTGGTGTCACTGGGAGCGGGGCCAGGCGCGCCTCGAAGCCACGCTGCCATTCTGAGACTGGGAGAGAGGTACTGGTTATACTGGTTTATACTGGGAGCACTGGGAATGGCAAAAATCCCCGTTAAAATGGGTAAAAATCCCATTAAAATGGGTTAAAATGGGTTATACTGGTTATACTGGTGTCACTGGTGTCACTGGGAGCGGGGCCAGGCGCGCCTCGAACACCCGCTGCCACTCTGAGACTGGGGACAATCATACTGGTGTTACTGGTTATACTGGGAGCACTGGGAATGGCAAAAATCCCCGTTAAAATGGGTTAAAATGGGTTATACTGGTTATACTGGTGTCACTGGTGTCACTGGGAGCGGGGCCAGGCGCGCCTCGAAGCCCCTCTGCCACTCTGAGACTGTGACAAACATACTGGTGTTACTGGTTTATACTGGGAGCACTGGGAATGGCAAAAATCCCCGTTAAAATGGGTAAAAATCCAATTAAAATGGGTTATACTGGTGTCACTGGTGTCACTGGGGTCACTGGGAGCGGGGCCAGGCGCGCCTCGAACCCCCGCTGCCACTCTGACACTGTGACAAACATACTGGTGTTACTGGTTTATACTGGGAATGGGCAAAACCCCAAAAAATCCAATTAAAATGGGTTAAAATGGATAAAAATCCCATTAAAACCCAATAAAAATTGATTAAAATTCCCAAAAATGGATAAAATTGGGGTAAAAATGGGATATTTGGGGTTACTGGTTATACTGGTGTTACTGGTTTATACTGGGAATGGGATAAAACCCCAAAAATTCCAATTAAAATGGGTTAAAATGGGTTAAAATGGGTAAAAATCCCATTAAAACCCAATAAAAATTGATAAAAACCCCCAAAAATGGATAAAATTGGGGTAAAAATGGGATATTCGGGGTTACTGGTTATACTGGTGTTACTGGTTTATACTGGGAGTGGGAAAAAACCCAAAAATCCCCGTTAAAATGGGTTAAAATGGACAAAAATGGATAAAAATCCCATTAAAACACAATAAAAATTGATAAAAACCCCATATAATTAATTAAAACCCCATAAAAATTGATTAAAACTCCCAAAAAATGATAAAATTGGGGTAAAAATGGGATGTTTGGGGTTACTGGTTATACTGGTGTTACTGGGAACAGGCAAAACCCCCAAAAAAACCTCCAAAAATTGATAAAAATCCCATTAAAATGGGTAAAAATCCCACAAAATTGATAAAAACCAAATAAAAAATTGATTAAAAATGTATAAAAATTGATTAAAACCCCAAAAAAAAGGTAAAAACCCCCAAAAAATTTATTAAAACCCCACAAAAACTGATAAAAACCCCTTAAAATTGATAAAAATCCCATATAATTAATTAAAACCCCATAAAAATTGATAAAAACCCCACAAAAATTATAAAAACGGGGTAAAATTGGGATTAAATTGGCCTAAATTGGGATTTTTTTGGGGTGGATTTTGGGGTTTTTTGGGGTAAATTTTGGATTTTTTTTGGGGGTTTTTTTGGTTCACCTTCCTTGATTTGAGGTTAAATTTTGGGGTAAATTTTTGGATTTTTTGGGTTAAATTTTGGATTTTTTTGGCTCACCTTCCCCGTGTGACACCCTGTTGGGTTTGGGTGAATTTTGGGGTGAATTTTGGGTTAAATTTTGTATTTTTTGAATTTTTTTGGCTCACCTTCCCCATGTGACACCCTGTTGGGTCTGGGGGTTTTTTGGGGTGGGTAATTCAGATTTTGGCTTAAATTTTGTGGATTTTGGTCTCACCTTCCCCATGTGACACCCTGTTGGATCTGGGATGGATTTTGGGTTAAATTTTGGATTTTTTTGGTTTTTTTGGGGTCATGTTCTCCGTGTGACACACAGTTGGGTTTGGCTATTTGAGGTTGATTTTGGGATGAATTTTGGGTTAAATTCCGTGGATTTTGGTCTCACCTTCCCCGTGTGACACACAGTTGGGTTTGGCTATTTGGGGTTGATTTTGGGGTGGATTTTGGGTTAAATTCTGTGGATTTTGGGGTTTTTGGGGTGGATTTTGGATTTTTTTTGGGTTAAATTTTGGATTTTTTGGGTTAAATTTTGAATTTTTTTATCTCACCTTCCCCATGTGACACCCTGTTGGGATCAGGGTGAATTTTGGGTTAAATTTTAGATTTTTTGGGTTAAATTTTGAATTTTTTTAGCTCACCTTCCCCGTGTGACACCCGGTTGGGTTTGGGATATTTGAGGTTGATTTTGGGGTGGATTTGGGGTTAAATTCTGTGGATTTTAGGGTGGATTATGGGTTTTTTGGGGTAAATTCTGGATTTTTTTGGGTTAAATTTTGGACTTTTTTAGCTCACCTTCCCCATGTGACACCCGGTTGGGCCGGGATATTTGGGGTTGATTTTGGGGTGGATTTTGGGTTAAATTCTGTGGATTTTGGGTTTTTTGGGGAGGATTTTGGATTTTTTTGGGTTAAATTCTGGATTTTTTGGGTTAAATTTTGGATTTTTTTGGCTCACCTTCCCCATGTGACACCCTGTTGGGTCTGGGGGTTTTTTGGGGTGTCTAATGCAGATTTTGGGTTAAATTCTGTGGATTTTTGGTCTCACCTTCCCCGTGTGACACCCTGTTGGGTTTGGCTATTTGAGGTTGATTTTGGTGTGGATTTTGGGTTAAATTCTGTGGATTTTGGTCTCACCTTCCCCATGTGACACCCTGTTGGGTTTGGGTATTTGGGGTTGATTTTGGGGTGAATTTTGGGTTAAATTCTGTATTTTTTGGGTTAAATTTTGAATTTTTTTATCTCACCTTCCCCATGTGACACCAGGTTGGATCTGGATGGATTTGAGGTTGAATTTTGGGTTAAATTTTGTGGATTTTGGATTTTTTGGGGTGGAATTTGGGGATTTTGGGGTGGATTTTGGATTTTTTTGGGGTAAATTTTAGGTTTTTTGGGTTAAATTTTGAATTTTTTTTATCTCACCTTCCCCGTGTGACACCCGGTTGGGTCTGGGTGCATTTTGGGATAAATTTTGGGTTAAATTTCAGGGATTTTTATCTCACCTTCCCCATGTGACACCCTGTTGGGATCAGGGTGAATTTTGGATTTTTGGGTTAAATTTTGGATTTTTTGGGGTGGATTTTGGGGATTTTGGGTTAAATTTTGAATTTTTTTATCTCACCTTCCCCATGTGACACCCTGTTGGGTTTGGGATGGATTTTAAGGTAAATTTTATATTTTTTGGGGTGAATTTCAGGGATTTTAGGTCTCACCTTCCCCATGTGACACCCTGTTGGGATCAGGGTGAATTTTGGGGTAAATTTTGAATTTTTTTGGTCTCACCTTCCCCATGTGACACCCTGTTGGGTCTGGGCTGGATTTTGGGTTAAATTTTGGATTTTTTGGGTTTTTTTAGCTCACCTTCCCCATGTGACACACAGTTGGGTGTGGTATGGATTCAGGGTTAATTTTGGGTTTTTTGGGGTAAATTTTGGGGTAAATTTTGTATTTTTTGGGGTTTTTGGTCTCACCTTCCCCATGTGACACCCTGTTGGGTTGGGATATTTGAGGTTGATTTTGGGGTTGATTTTGGGGTGGATTTTGGGTTTTTTGGGGTAAATTCTGGATTTTTTGGGGTAAATTTTGGGTTTTTTGAGTTAAATTTTGTATTTTTTGGGGTTTTTGGTGTCACCTTCCCCATGTGACACCCAGTTGGGTCTGGGATGGATTTGAGATAAATTTTAGATTTTTTGGGTTAAATTTCAGAGATTTTGGTCTCACCTTCTCCATGTGACACCCTGTTGGGTCTGGATGGATTCAGAATTAATTTTGGGGTGAATTTCAGGGATTTTTGGTCTCACCTTCCCCATGTGACACCCAGTTGGGATCAGGATGGATTCAGGGTTAATTTTGGGGTAAATTTTGGGTTTTTTGGTATTTTTTGCTCTCACCTTCTCCATGTGACACTCGGTTGGGATCAGGGTCAATTTTGAGGTAAATTTTGGATTTTTTGGGGTGGATTTTGGATTTTTTTGGGTTAAATTTTGGATTTTTTGGGTTAAATTCTGGGTATTTTGGTCTCACCTTCCCCATGTGACACCCGGTTGGATCGGAATGGATTTTGGGGTAAATTTTGGGTTAAATTTTGAATTTTTTTGGGTTTTTTTATCTCACCTTCCCCGTGTGACACCCGGTTGGGATCAGGGTGAATTTTGGGTTAAATTCTGTATTTTTTGGGTTAAATTTTGAATTTTTTTATCTCACCTTCCCCATGTGACACCCTGTTGGGCTGGGATATTTGAGATTGATTTTGGGATGAATTTTGGGTTAAATTCTGTGGATTTTGGGTTTTTTGGCGTCGATTTTGGATTTTTTTGGGTTAAATTTTGTATTTTTTGGTGTTTTTTTATCTCACCTTCCCCATGTGACACCCGGTTGGATCTGGATGGATTTGAGGTTGAATTTTGGGTTAAATTTTGTGGATTTTGGATTTTTTGGGGTGGATTTTGGGGATTTTGGGGTAAATTCTATATTTTTTAGGTTAAATTTTGAATTTTTTTGGCTCACCTTCCCCGTGTGACACCCGGTTGGGCGGCAGCGGCCCCCGCACGTGGATGATCCCGCACCTGTTGGGCATCTCGTCCTCGTTGGGATACTCGGAGGTGTTGTAATAATCCACGGAGTGAACGATGCGCAGGTACAGCAGGAGTCTGTCCAGCACCTGAGGGGACATTGGGGACACTGAGGGGACATTGGGGACATTGGGGACACTGAGGGGACACTGGAGGTGCTGTAATAATCCACGGAGTGAACGATGCGCAGGTAAAGTAACAGCCTGTCCAGCACCTGAGGGGACATTGGGGACATTGGGGACATTGGGGACACTGAGGGGACACTGAGGGGACACTGGAGGTGCTGTAATAATCCACGGAGTGAACGATGCGCAGGTACAACAACAGCCTGTCCAGCACCTGAGGGGACATTGGGGACATTGGGGACATTGGGGACACTGAGGGGACACTGAGGGGACACTGAGGGGACACTGAGGGGACACTGAGGGGACACTGAGGGGACACTGGAGGTGCTGTAATAATCCACGGAGTGAACGATGCGCAGGTAAAGTAACAGCCTGTCCAGCACCTGAGGGGACATTGGGGACATTGGGGACATTGGGGACATTGGGGACACTGAGGGGACACTGAGGGGACACTGAGGGGACACTGAGGGGACACTGAGGGGACACTGGAGGTGCTGTAATAATCCACGGAGTGAACGATGCGCAGGTAAAGTAACAGCCTGTCCAGGACCTGAGGGGACATTGGGGACACTGAGGGGACATTGGGGACATTGGGGACACTGAGGGGACACTGGGGACACTGAGGGGACACTGAGGGGACACTGAGGGGACACTGGAGGTGCTGTAATAATCCACGGAGTGAACGATGCGCAGGTACAGCAGCAGCCTGTCCAGCACCTGAGGGGACATTGGGGACATTGGGGACACTGGGGACATTGGGGACACTGAGGGGACACTGAGGGGACACTGAGGGGACATTGGGGACACTGAGGGGACACTGAGGGGACACTGAGGGGACACTGAGGGGACACTGGAGGTGCTGTAATAATCCACGGAGTGAACGATGCGCAGGTACAACAACAGCCTGTCCAGCACCTGAGGGGACATTGGGGACATTGGGGACACTGAGGGGACACTGGGGACACTGAGGGGACACTGAGGGGACACTGAGGGGACACTGGAGGTGTTGTAATAATCCACGGATGTGAACGATGCGCAGGTAAAGTAACAGCCTGTCCAGCACCTGAGGGGACATTGGGGACATTGGGGACATTGGGGACACTGAGGGGACACTGAGGGGACACTGAGGGGACACTGAGGGGACACTGGAGGTGCTGTAATAATCCACGGAGTGAACGATGCGCAGGTAAAGTAGCAGCCTGTCCAGGACCTGAGGGGACATTGGGGACACTGAGGGGACACTGAGGGGACATTGGGGACACTGAGGGGACACTGAGGGGACACTGAGGGGACACTGAGGGGACACTGGAGGTGTTGTAATAATCCACGGAGTGAACGATGCGCAGGTAAAGTAACAGCCTGTCCAGCACCTAAGGGGACATTGGGGACATTGGGGACATTGGGGACACTGAGGGGACACTGAGGGGACACTGAGGGGACACTGAGGGGACACTGGAGGTGCTGTAATAATCCACGGAGTGAACGATGCGCAGGTACAGCAGGAGCCTGTCCAGGACCTGAGGGGACATTGGGGACATTGGGGACATTGGGGACATTGGGGACACTGAGGGGACACTGAGGGGACACTGAGGGGACACTGAGGGGACACTGGAGGTGCTGTAATAATCCACGGAGTGAACGATGCGCAGGTACAGTAACAGCCTGTCCAGGACCTGAGGGGACATTGGGGACATTGGGGACATTGGGGACACTGAGGGGACACTGAGGGGACATTGGGGACACTGAGGGGACACCCCAGTGATGCTCTGGGCACAGCTGGTGACACCTGGTGACATCTGATAACATCTGATAACATCTGATAACATTTTATAACATTCAGTGACATTTGATGACATTTGATGACACCTGGTGACACTCGGTGACATTTGATAACATTTGATGACCTTTGATGACCCCTGGTGACCTCTGGTGACCCCTGGTGACCCCTGGTGACATTTGGGCACACCTGGTGACCCCTGGTGGCCCTTGGTGACACCTAATGACCTTTGATGACCCCTGATGACATTAAATGACCCCTGGTGACATTCCCTGACCCCCGATGACCCCTGATGACCTTTGGTGACATTCAATGACCCCTGGTGACCCCTGGTGACATTTGATGACCCCTGCTGACCCCTGGTCACACTTGGTGACATTCCCTGACCCCTGGTGCCACCCCCTGTCCCCTGGTGACATTCCCTGACCCCTGATGCCCCCTGATGACATTTGGTGATATTCAATGACCCCTGATGACCCCTGGTGACATTCAATGACATTCAATGACCCCCAGTGACCCCTGGTGACATTTGATGACCTTTGATGACCCCTGGTGTCATTTACTGACCCCTGCTGACCTCAGGTGACTCCTGGTGACATTCCCTGACCCCTGCTGACCTTTGATGACCCTTGGTGCCATCCCCTGTCCCCTGGTGACATTTACTGACCCCTGGTGACATCCAATGACATTCAATGACCCCAGGTAACCCCTGGTGACATTCCCTGACCCCTGGTGACATTTGCTGACATTCCCTGACCCCTGGTGACCCCTGATGACCCCTGATGACATTCAATGACATTCCCTGACCCCTGGTGACATTCAATGACCCCTGGTGACCCCTGATGACCCCTGGTGACATTCAATGACCCCTGCTGACCCCTGGTGTCATTCCCTGACTCCTGGTGACACCAGGTAACCCCTGATGACATTTCATGACCCCTGGTGACATTTAATGACACCTGGTGACACCTGGTGACGTTTGATGACATTTAACAACATTCAATGACCCCTGGTGACCTTTGGTGACATTTGCTGACATTCCCTGACCCCTGGTGACATTTGGTGACATTCAATGACCCCTGGTAACCCCTGGTGACCTTTGCTGACACCTGGTGACATTTAATGACCCCTGGTAACATTCAATGACCCCTGGCGACATTCTCTGACCCCTGATGACCCCTGGTGTCATTTACTGACCCCTGGTGACATTTACTGACCCCTGGTGACATCCCCTGACCCCTGATGACCCCTGGTGACATTTAATGACATTAATGACCCCTTGGTGACCCCTGATGACCCCTGGTGACATTCCCTGACCCCTGGTGACATTTGATGACATTTAACATCATTCAATGACCCCTGGTGACCTTTGATGACCCCTGGCAACCCCTGGTGACATTTGATGACCCCTGCTGACCCCTGGTGACCTTTGATGACCTTTGATGACCTCTGGTGACATTCCCTGACCCCTGGTGTCATTTACTGACCCCTGATGACATTTGGTGACATTCAATGACCCCTGGTGACCCCTGGTGACATTTGGTGACATCCCCTGACCCCCGGTGACATTCAATGACCCCTGGTGACCCCTGGTGACCTTTGCTGACACCTGGTGACATTCCCTGACCCCTGGTGACATTCAATGACCCCTGATGACCCCTGATGACCCCCAGTGACCCCTGGTGACATTTACTGACACCTAGTGACCCTTGCTGACATTTAATGACATTTAAAGACCCCTGACGACCCCTGGTGACCCTTGGTGACATTTAGTGACCCCGGCGACATTCAATGACCCCAGGTGTCATTTACTGACCCCTGGTGACCTTTGCTGACATTTGGTGACATTCCCTGACCCCTGGTGACCCCTGGTGACATTTGATGACATTTAACATCATTCAATGACCCCTGGTGACCTTCGGTGACATTTGCTGACCCCCAGTGACCCCTGGTGACATTTGGTGATATTCAATGACTCCTGATGACCCCTGGTGACATTCAATGACATCCCCTGACCCCCGGTGACCCCCGGTGCCACCCCCCGTCCCTGCCACCCACCTTGAGCAGTTTCTCGTCGCGCTCCACCGTCACCTCGGCCGGGTTGGTCTCGCGGGCCGTGTCCTCCTGTCCCTGTCCCTGTCCCTGTCCCTGTCCCTGTCCCTGTCCCTGGCCCTGTCCCTGTCCCAGCAGCTCCTCCTCCTCGGCGCTCACCTCCTCGATCAGGTAATCGGTGATGTGGCGGAGAACCGGGTTCTGGGCCTGGGGACAGAGGGGACATCATTGGGGACATTGGGGACATAAATGGGGATGGGCCACAGCACAGGGTTCTGGGCCTGGGGACATCATTGGGGACATTGGGGACATTGGGGACATTGGGGGGATTGGGGACACTCAGGGGACACTGGGGACATCACAGGGACATTGGGGACAGTGGGGACATTGATGGGATTGGGGACATTTGGGACATTGGGGACATTGGGGACAGTGCGGACATTGATGGGATTGGGGACATTGGGGGGACACTGGGGACATTGGGGGGATTGGGGACATTGGGGACATTGGGGACATTGGGGACACTGAGGACATCACAGGGACATTGGGGACAACGGGCACATTGGGGACATTGGGGACATTGGGACATTGGGGACATTGGGGACACTCAGGGCATCGAGGACATTGAGGGGACATTGAGGGAGATTTGGGACATTGAGGGGATTGGGGACACTGGGGGGACATTGGGGACATTGATGGGGATGTGGTGCAGGACCGGGTTCTGGGCCTGGGGACAGACAGGGGACATTTGGGGACATTGATGGGATTGGGGACATTGGGGACACTAGGGACATTGGGGACATTGACAGGGATGTGGTGCAGGACGGGGTTCTGGGCCTGGGGACAGAGGGGACAGCATTGGGGACATTGGGGACATTGGGACATTGGGGGGATTGGGGACACTGAGAGGACATTGGGGACACTGGGGACACTGAGGGGATTGGGGACATTGGGGACATTGGGGGGCTTGGGGGGACACTGGGGACATTGGGGACATTGGGGACAGTGGGGACATCGGGGACAGTGATGGGGACACCCTGGGGACATCAAGGACCCCCTGCCATGTCCCCCATCCCCTCTGTCCCCTCCCTGTCCCCTCTGTCCTGGTGTCCCCTCTGTCCCTCTGTCCCCTCTGTCCCGCTCCTCCCATTGTCCCCTCCCTGTCCCCTCCTTGTCCCCCTGTCCTTCTGTGCCATCTGTCCCCTCCCTGTCCTCTGTGTCCCCATTGTCCCCTCTGTCCCCTCTGTCCTGCTCCCCCCATTGTCCCCTCCCTGTCCCCACTGTCCCCCATGTCCCCTCTGTCCTGGTGTCCCCTCCCTGTCCCCATTGTCCCCTCTGTCCTGGTGTCCCCTCCCTGTCCCCATTGTCCCCTCTGTCCCTCTGTCCCCCTGTCCTGGTGTCCCCATTGTCCCCTCCCTGTCCCCATTGTCCCCTCTGTCCTGGTGTCCCCCTTGTCCCCTGTGTCCCCTCTGTCCCCATTATCTCCGGTGTCCCCATTGTCCCCTCCCTGTCCCCCCGTCCTTCTGTCCCCTCTGTCCTGGTGTCCCCTCTGTCCCCTCCCTGTCCCCATTGTCCCCTCACTGTCCCCTCTGTCCTGGTGTCCCCATTGTCCCCTCCCTGTCCCTTCTGTCCTCTCCCTGTCCCCTCCCTGTGCCCCCATAGTCCCCACTGTCCCCCCCATCCTGGTGTCCCCTCCCTGTCCCCATTGTCCCCTCTGTCCCCCCTTGACCCCTGTGTCCCCTCACCCCCGGCTCGGTGGCGGGCGGTCCCTCGCTGTTGTCCCCTCTGTCCCTGTGTCCTGGTGTCCCCACTGTCCCCATTGTCCCCATTGTCCCCTCCCTGTCCCTTCTGTCCCTCTGTCCCCTGTGTCCCCATTGTCCCCATTGTCCCCTCCCTGTCCCCTGTGTCCCCTCACCCCCGGCTCGGTGGCGGGCGGTCCCTCGCTGTTCTCCCCGGGGTTGTCCCCGGTGCCGTCCCCGGTGTTCTCTGTCCCCGTGGCTGTCCCCACGGCTGTCCCCAACGCTGTCCCCGCTGTCCCCAGCGCTGTCCCCACCGTCCCCGGGGGGCTCCAGAGCCGGGCGCGCGCGTCCAGCGCCTGCACCAGCCGGGCGGCCAGCTTGATGTCGTGCCGGACGATGGGGCGGTGCTGGGTCAGCCCGGACACGTTCCGGACGCGCCGGGTCAGGTCCCGGTTCACTCCGGGGCTGAGCTCACACTCACGGAGCTAAAAAACCCAAAATCAACATAAATCATCCCAAAATCAACCCAAAAATCTACACTGAATTAACCCAGAATCCATCAATCCCAGCCCGGACACGTTCCGGACGCGCCGGGTCAGGTCCCGGTTCACCCCGGGGCTCAGCTCACACTCACGGAGCTAAAAACCCAAAATCATCCTGAATTAACCCAAAATCCACCCCAACATAAACCAAAATCTATCCTGAAATAAACCAAAATTCATCAAATTCATCAATCCCAGCCCGGACACGTTCCGGACGCGCCGGGTCAGGTCCCGGTTCACACCCGGGCTGAGCTCGCACTCACGGAGCTAAAAACCCAAAAATATCCAAAATCACCCCAAAATTCATCCTGAATTAACCCAAAATCTGTCCCAAAATCCGTCCCAAAACCCAGCTCATGCTCGCACAGCTGAGAACATAAAAAATATCCGAAAATCCTCATAAATCACCCCAAAATCCCCCCAAATCCACCCCAAAATCCCCATAAATCACCCTGAAATTACCCAAAATCCACCTGAATCACCCCAACATCCACATCAATCACCCCAAAATCCACATAAATCACCCCAAAATTTACCTGAACCGTCACAAAATCCACATAAATCACCCCAAAATTCACATAAATCACCCCAAAATCCATCTGAAACATCCCAAAATCCCCCAAACCCACCCCAAAATCCACATAAATCACCCCAAAATGCACATAAATCACCCCAAAACCCCCCAAAATCCACCTGAATCACCCCAAAATCCATCTGAAACATCCCAAAATCCACATAAATCACCTCAAATCCACATAAATCACCCCAAAATCCAAATAAATCACCCCCAAATCCACCCAAAATCCACTTGAACCACCCCAAAATCCACCTCAAAATCACCCAAAATCCACGTAAATCACCCCAAAATCCACGTAAATAACCTCAAATCCACCCCAAAATCCACCTGAACCATCCCAAAATCACCCCAAAATCCACATAAATCACCCCAAAATCCACATAAATCACCCCAAAATCCACCTGAACCACCCCAAAATCACCCAAAATCCATCTGAAATGTCCCAAAATCCACCTGAACCACCCCAAAATTCACATAAATCACCCCAAAATCCCCAAATCCCCCCAAATTTCCCCCACCCACCCGGATGTTCTGCAGGCTCCAGCAAATCTCTTTGATGTTCACGCTGCGGTCGAACGTCACCCAGCCCCGCCTGAAGAACCTGGGAATCCAAAAAAAAACCCAAAAATGGGAGCAAAATCATGAAAAATGCACCCAAAAATACATCCTAAAATCTTAAATAAGGTACCCAAAATACACCCCAAAAATGGGACCAAAATCCTAAAAAATGTACCCAAAAATCCCAAAAAATGTACCCAAAAATACACCCTAAAATCCTAAAAAATGTACCCAAAATACACCCCAAAAATGGGACCAAAATCATGAAAAATACACCCAAAAATACATCCTAAAATCCCAAAAAATGTGCCCAAAATACACCCCAAAAATGGGACCAAAATCATAAAAAATGCACCCCAAAATCCCAAAAATCCACTCAAAAATACACCCCAAAAATGGGCCCAAAATTCTGAAAAATGTACCCAAAAACCCACTCCAAAAACCCAAAATCCACCCCAAAAATGGGCCCAGAATTGTAAAAAATGTACTCAAAAATCCAAAAAATGCACCCAAAATACACCCCAAAAATGGGCCCAAAATCCTGGAAAATACACCCAAAAATCCCAAAAAATGCACCCCAAAATCCCAAAAATGTACCCAAAAAACACCCCAAACATGGGCCCAAAATCATAAAAAATACACCCAAAAATGCATCCTAAAATCCCAAAAAATGTACCCATAATATACCTCAAAAATGGGCCCAAAAGTGTAAAAAATGTACCCAAAAATACATCCTAAAATCCCAAATAATAAACCCAAAATACACCCCAAAAATGAGACCAGAATCCTAAAAAATGTACCCAAAAATCCCAAGAAATGTACCCAAAAATACACCCTAAAATCCTAAAAAATGTACCCAAAATACACCCCAAAAATGGGCCCAAAATCCTGGAAAATGTACCCAAAAATCCCAAAAAATCCACTCAAAAATACACCCCAAAAATGAGCCCAAAATCCTGAAAAATGTACCCAAAAAAACACCCCAAAAATGGGCCCAAAATCATTAAAAATACACCCAAAAATACATCCAAAAATCCCAAACAATGCACCCAAAATACACCCCAAAAATGGGACCAAAATCAGAAAAAATGTACCCAAAATCCCAAAAAATCCACCCCAAAATCCCAAAAAATCCACCCAAAACACACCCCAAAAATGGGCCCAAAATTCTGAAAAATGTACCCAAAAACCCACTCCAAAAACCCAAAATCCACCCCAAAAATGGGCCCAGAATCATTAAAAATACACCCAAAAATACATCCAAAAATCCCAAACAATGCACCCAAAATACACCCCAAAAATGGGACCAAAATTGTAAAAAATGTACCCAAAAATCCCAAAAAATGTACCCAAAAATCCCAAAAATCCACCCCAAAATCCAAAAAAATCCACTCAAAAATCCATCCAAAAATCCAAAAAAATGTACCCCAAAAATGAACCCAAAAATCCCAAAAAACCACTCAAAAATCCCAAAAAATGAACCCAAAAATCTCAAAAAATCCACCCCAAAATCCCTAAAAATAAAAAAAAATCCCCCAAAAATCCACCCAAAAATCCCCAAAAACCCCCCCAAAGGAACCCACCCCAAACCCCCCAAATTTTCCCAAATTTTCCGGAATTTTCCCGAATTTTCCCCTCGGTCACCTCCTCTCGGGCTGCGGCTCCGACAGCGCCACGCGCATGAACCCGGGGTAGCGCTTGCACAGCTGGGGATGGGGAAAATGGGAAATTTGGAGATTTTTGGGGAAAATTTGGGGAGGTTTTGGGGAAATTTCAGGGAAATTTGGGGTTTTTTGGGGAAAATTTGGGGGAAATTGGGGGAATTTTGGGGGAAATTTTGGGAAATTTTGGAGATTTTAAGGGAAATTTGGGGGATTTCAAAGAAATATGAAAGATTTTGGGGTAAATTTGGAAAAATTTGGGGGAAATTTGGGAATTTTTGGGGGATTTTGGGGAAACTTGGGGGAAATTTTGGGAAAATATGGGGAATTTCAGAGAAATTTGGGGGATTTTTGGGGATTTTGGGGGAAATTTAGGGGAAATTTGGGGAAAATATGGGGAATTTCAGGGAAATTTGGGAGATTTTTGGGAAATTTTGGGGATTTTAGGGAAAATTTGGGAGAAATTTGGGGGAA
>NC_046257.1:1248447-1317711 GCF_009819885.2 Catharus ustulatus
GTTTATTTGGGGTTGATTTTGGGCAGTTTTTTGGGTTTATTTCGGGTGAATTTTGGGTTTATTTTGGGTTTATTTTGGGCAGTTTTTTGGGTTTATTTGGGGTGAATTTTGGATGAATTTGGGGTTTATTTTGGGGTTTATTTTGGGGTTTTTTGGGTGAATTTTGGGGTTTTTTTGGGGTTTATTTTGGGCAGTTTTTGGGTTTATTTAGGGATGAATTTTGGGTTTATTTTGGGTTTATTTTGGGATGAATTTGGGTTTATTTTGGGGTTTTTTGGGTTTATTTTGGGGTTTATTTTGTGTTTATTTTGGGTTTGATTTGGGTTTATTTTGGGTTTATTTTTGGGATAATTTTTGTGTTTAATTTTGGGTATTTTTTGGGGTTTATTTTGGGTTTATTTTGATTTATTTCGGGTTTATTTTGGGTTTATTTTGGGTGGTTTTTGGGTTTATTTTGAGTTTATTTTTGGGTTTATTTTGGATTTATTTCGGGTGGTTTTGGGGTGTTTTTTGGGTTTATTTTGGGCAGTTTTTGGGGTTTTTTGGGTAGTTTTTTGGGTTTATTTTGGGTTTATTTTGAGCGGTTTTTGGGTTTATTTTGGGTTTATTTTGGGTTTATTTTGGGTTTATTTTGGGTTTATTTTGGGTTTATTTTGATTTATTTTGGGTTTATTTTGGGTTTATTTTGAGTTTATTTTGGGCAGTTTTTGGGTTTATTTTGGGTTTATTTCGGGTGTTTTTGGGGTTGATTTTGGTTTTATTTTGGGTTTATTTTGGGTTTATTTCGGGTGTTTTTGGGTCTCCCGCAGGCGGGGGCGGCTCCGGGCGGAGAGAAAACGGCAGCGCCAGAGCCCCGGTAAGGAATAACCCAAAATACCCAAAAATAACAAAAAATAACCCAAAATTATCCAAAATAACCCAAAATGACCCAAAACTGACCCAAAAAAACCCAAAATGTCCAAAAAATACCCCAAAAATATTAAAAAAAGACCCAAAAATATCAAAAAATGACCCAAAATATCCGAAAAATATCACAAAAATACCCCGAAATATCCCAAAAACGACCCCAGGTGAGCCCAAAGTGACCCCAGGTGTGCCCAGGTGAGCTCAGGTGAGCTCAGGTGTATCCAGGCCCTCCTCAGGTGTGCCCAGGTAACCCCCAGGTGTGCCCAGGTGAGCTCAGGTGCCCCCAGGTAACCCCCAGATGCCCCCAGGTGTATCCAGGCCCCTCCCAGCTACCCTCAGGTAACCCCCAGGTGAGCCCAGGTGATCTCAGAGTGCGCCCAGGTGAGCTCAGGTGTATCCAGGGTGCCCCCAGGTGAGCTCAGGTGTGCCCAGGTGTGCCCAGGTGAGCTCAGGTGCCCCCAGACCCCCCCAGGTGAGCTCAGGGTGCCCCCAGGTGTATCCAGGTGTGCCCAGGTAACCCTCAAGTGAGCCCAGGTGATCCCAAAGTTCCCCCAGGTGCGCCCAGGCTCCCCCAGGTGATCTCAGGGTGTCCCCAGGTGTGCCCAGGTGAACTCAGGGTGTGCCCAGGTGTATCCAGGTTCCCCCAGGTGTATCCAGGTAACTGCCAGGTGAGCTCAGGTGATCTCAGGGTGTGCCCAGGTGAGCTCAGGTGACCCCCAGGTGTGCCCAGGTGAGCTCAGGGTGTGCCCAGGTGTATCCAGGCCCTCCCAGGTGTATCCAGGTGACACCCAGGTGTGCCCAGGTAACCCTGAGGTGAGTTCAGGTGATCCCAAAGTGCCCCCAGGTGAGCTCAGGTAACCCCCAGGTAAGCTCAGGTGTGCCCAGGTGTGCCCAGGTGAGCTCAGGGTGCCCCCAGGTGTATCCCAGGTGTGCCCAGGTGCCCCCAGGTGCCCCCAGGTGTCCCCAGGTGTGCCCAGGTGCACCCAGGTGCCCCCAGGTGTGCCCAGGTGAGCTCAGGGTGCCCCCAGGTGCCCCCAGGTGCCCCCAGGTGCCCCAGGTGCCCCAGGTGACCCCGCCCCCCAGGTGGGAAGCTCTACATCGACCCCCTGACGTACGAGGACCCCGAGGTGGCGCTGAGGGACTTCACGCAGGAGATCGACGTCACCTGCGTCACCATCGAGGAGGTGATCGGCGCAGGTGAGGCGGCACACCTGGAACCGGAGATTTTGGGGGATTTCAGGGGATTTTGGGGCGATTTTTGGGGATTTTGGGGGGATTTTTGGGGGATTTATTTCATTTTTGGTGCTGTTTTTTGGGATTTGGGATCTCACAGGTGAACCCCACCTGTCCCCAGGTGAGTTCGGCGAGGTGTGGGCGGTTTTGGGGTGGATTTTGGGTGAGTTTATTTGGTTTTTGGGTGGTTTTAGGTAGGTTTTAGGCAGGTTTTGGGTAGGTTTGTTCCATTTCTGGTAGGTTTTGGTGTAGTTTTTTGGGATTTTGGGATCTCACAGGTGTCTCACCTGTCCCCAGGTGAGTTCGGCGAGGTGTGGGCGGTTTTGGGGCGGGTTTAGTTGAATTTTGGGTGGATTTTGGGTGGATTTAGGCAGGTTTTGGGTGGGTTTGGAGCGTTTTCTCTCAGTTTTGTGTAGGTTTATTCCATTCCTGGTAGATTTGGGTGTAATTTTTTGGGATTTCGAGTCTCACAGGTGAACCCCACCTGTCCCCAGGTGAGTTTGGCGAGGTGTGGGCGGTTTTGGGGCGGATTTTGGGCGGATTTAGGCAGATTTTGGGGGGATTTTGGGGTGGATTTATTCCATTCCTGGTGGGTTTGGGTGTTGTTTTTTGGGATTTGGGATCACACAGGTGTCTCACCTGTCCCCAGGTGAGTTCAGCGAGGTGTGGGCGGTTTTGGGGCAGATTTTGGGTGGATTTAGTCAGGTTTTGGATAGTTTTATGTGGATTTTGGGTGGATTTATTCCATTCCTGGTAGGGTTTTTGGGATTTTCGAGTCTCACAGGTGAACCCCACCTGTCCCCAGGTGAGTTCGGCGAGGTGTGGGTGAATTTTGGGTGAGTTTAGTTGGATTTTGGGTGGTTTTAGGCAGATTTTGGGTAGTTTTATGTGGGTTTTGGGTAGATTTATTTAATTCCTGGTAGGTTTGGGTGTTGTTTTTTGGGATTTTGGGATCTCACAGGTGTCTCACCTGTCCCAGGTGAGTTCGGCGAGGTGTGGGCGGTTTAGGGGTGGATTTTGGGTGGATTTCAGCAGATTTTGGATCGTTTTATATGAATTTTGGGTAGGTTTATTTAATTTCTGGTAGGTTTTGTTGTTGTTTTTTTTGGGATTTCGAGTCTCACAGGTGAACCCCACCTGTCCCCAGGTGAGTTCAGCGAGGTGTGGGCGGTTTTGGGGCGGATTTTGGGTGAGTTTATTTGGTTTTTGGGTGTTTTTAGGCAGGTTTTAGGCAGGTTTTGTGTGGATTTATTCCATTCCTGGTAGGTTTTTTGGGATTTGGGGTCTCACAGGTGAACCCCACCTGTCCCCAGGTGAGTTCGGCGAGGTGTGGGCGGTTTTGGGGCGGATTTTGGGTGGATTTAGGCAGATTTTGGATCGTTTTATGTGGATTTTGGGTAGGTTTATTCAAGTTCTGGTAGATTTTGGTGCTGTTTTTTTTGGGATTTTGGGATCTCACAGGTGAACCCCACCTGTCCCCAGGTGAGTTTGGCGAGGTGTGGGCGGTTTTGGGGTGGATTTTAGGTAGATTTAGGAAGATTTTGGGGGTATTTAGGCAGGTTTGGGGTGGATTTATTCCATTCCTGGTAGGTTTTGTTGTTGTTTTTTGGGATTTGGGATCTCACAGGTGTCCCACCTGTCCCCAGGTGAGTTTGGCGAGGTGTGGGCGGTTTTGGGGCAGGTTTAGTTGAATTTTGGGTGGATCTAGGCAGGTTTTGGGTGGATTTAGTTGAGTTTTGGGTGGATTTATTCCATTCCTGGTAGGTTTTTTTTTGGGATTTCGAGTCTCACAGGTGTCCCACCTGTCCCCAGGTGAGTTCAGTGAGGTGTGGGCGGTTTTGGGGCGGGTTTAGTTGAATTTTGGGTGGATTTTGAGTGGATTTAGGCAGGTTTTGGGTGGGTTTGGAGCGTTTTCTCTCAGTTTTGTGTAGGTTTATTCCATTCCTGGTAGGGTTTTTGGGGTTTTGGGATCTCACAGGTGTCTCACCTGTCCCCAGGTGAGTTCGGCGAGGTGTGGGCGGTTTTGGGGTGGATTGTGGGTGGATTTAGGCAGATTTTAGGTAGTTTTATGTGGGTTTTGGGTAGGTTTATTCCATTCCTGGTAGGTTTTGGTGCTGTTTTTTGGGATTTTGGGATCTCACAGGTGTCCCACCTGTCCCCAGGTGAGTTCGGCGAGGTGTGGGAGGATTTTGGGTGAGTCTAGTTGGGTTTTGGGTGGATTTAGGCAGATTTTGGGTCAGTTTATGTCGATTTTGGGTAGGTTTATTTCATTTCTGGTAGGCTTTGTTGTTGTTTTTTGGGATTTCGAGTCTCACAGGTAAACCCCACCTGTCCCAGGTGAGTTCGGCGAGGTGTGGGCAGTTTTGGGTTGGATTTTGAGTGGATTTAGGCAGGTTTTGGGTGGATTTAGTCAGGTTTTGGATAGTTTTATGTGGATTTTGGGTAGATTTATTTAATTCCTGGTAGGTTTTGTTGTTGTTTTTTTGGATTTGGGATCACACAGGTGTCTCACCTGTCCCCAGGTGAGTTTGGCGAGGTGTGGGCAGTTTTGGGGTGGATTTTGGGTGGATTTATGTGGGTTTTGGGTCGGTTTAGTTGGATTTTGTGTGGATTTATTCCATTCCTGGTAGGGCTTTTTTGGTATTTCGAGTCTCACAGGTGAACCCCACCTGTCCCCAGGTGAGTTCGGCGAGGTGTGGTTGGTTTTGGGGTGGATTTTGGGTGGATTTAGGCAGATTTTGGGTCGGTTTAGTTGGATTTTGGGTGGATTCATTTCATTTCTGGGAGGTTTTTTGGGATTTCGAGTCTCACAGGTGTCTCACCTGTCCCCAGGTGAGTTTAGTGAGGTGTGGGTGAATTTTGGGTGAGTTTAGTTGGGTTTTGGGTGGTTTTAGGCAGATTTTATGTAGGTTTATGTGGATTTTGGGTGGATTTAGGCAGATTTTGGGTGGATTTATTCCATTCCTGGTAGGGTTTTTTGGGATTTTGGGATGTCACAGGTGAACCCCACCTGTCCCCAGGTGAGTTCGGCGAGGTGTGGGCGGTTTTGGGGCAGGTTTAGTTGAATTTTGGGTGGATTTTGGGTGGATTTAGGCAGGTTTTGGGTGGGTTTGGAGCGTTTTCTCTCAGTTTTGTGTAGGTTTATTCCATTCCTGGTAGATTTGGGTGTTGTTTTTTGGGATTTCGAGTCTCACAGGTGAACCCCACCTGTCCCCAGGTGAGTTCGGCGAGGTGTGGCGCGGGCGCCTGTCCCTGCCGGGCCAGCCCGAGGCCGAGGTGGCGGTGAAGACGCTCAAGGGCGGCGCGGGCGAGCGGCAGCGCCGGGAGTTCCTGCGCGAGGCCGCGCGCATGGGGCAGTTCCGGCACCCCAACGTGGTGCGGCTGCGCGGCGTCGTCGGTGGCGCCATGATCGTCACCGAGTTCCTGCTGCACGGCGCCCTCGACGCCTTCCTCAGGGTGGGGACACCTTGGGGACACTGGGGACACCTTGGGGACATCCAGGGGATTGTGCAGATTTGGGGGAATTGGGGACACCTTGGGACATTGGCGGGATTTGGGAGGATTTGGGACATTGGGGACATTTGGGGGATTTGGAGTCATTGGGGACATCCAGGGGATTGGGGACACTGGGGACACCTTGGGGACATTGGGGACATTGGGGACACCTTGGGGACATTGGGGACATCCAGGGGATTGGGGACATCCAGGGGATTTGGGGACATTGGGGGATTTTGGGGGATTTTGGGGCGTGGTCGGCGGCGCCATGATCGTCACCGAGTTCCTGCTGCACGGCGCCCTCGACGCCTTCCTCAGGGTGGGGACACCTTGGGGACATTGGGGACACCTTGGGGACATCCAGGGCATTGAGGACATTGAGGAGATTTGGGGGATTTGGGGACATTTGGGGGATTTTGGGGGATTTTGGGGTGTGGTCGGCGGGGCCATGATCGTCACCGAGTTCCTGCTGCACGGCGCCCTGGACGCCTTCCTCAGGGTGGGGACACCTTGGGGACACCTTGGGGATGTTGGGGACACCTTGGGGACATTGGGGACACTTGGGGGATTGGGGACATCCAGGGGATTGGGGGGGATTTTGGGGATTGGGGTCATTGGGGACACCTTGGAGACGTTGGGAACATTTGGAGGACTTGGGGACATTGGGGACATCCAGGGGATTGGGGACATTGGGGACACCTTGGGGACATTGGGGACATTGGGGACATCCGGGGGATTGGGGACATTGGGGACATTTGGGGACATTGGGGACACCTTGAGGACATCCAGGGGATTTGGGGACATTGGGGACATTGGGGGGATTTGGGGGATTTTGGTGGATTTTGGGGGATTTTGGGGTGTGGTCGGTGGCGCCATGATCGTCACCGAGTTCCTGCTGCACGGCGCCCTCGACGCCTTCCTCAGGGTGGGGACACCTTGGGGACACTGGGGACACCTTGGGGACATTGGGGACATTGGGGACATCCAGGGGATTGGGGACATTCAGGGGATTTGGGGGGATTTTGGGGATTGGGGTCATTGGGGACACGTTGGGGACATTTGGGGGATTTGGAGTCATTGACGACATCCAGGGGATTGGGGACACCTTGGGGACATTGGGGACACTGGGGACACCTTGGGGACATTGGGGACACCTTGGGGACATCCAGGGCATTGGGGACATTTGGGGGATTTGGGGGATTTTGGGGGATTTTGGGGCGTCGGCGGCGGCGCCATGATCGTCACCGAGTTCCTGCTGCACGGCGCCCTGGACGCCTTCCTCAGGGTGGGGACACCTTGGGGACATTGGGGACACCTTGGGGACCTTGGGGACATCCAGGGGATTTCGGGGACTTGGGGGATTTGGGGACATTTGGGGACATCGGGGGATTTGGGAGGATTGGAGACGTTGGGGACATTTTGGGGGATTTGGAGTCATTGGGGACATCCAGGGGATTGGGGACATTGGGGACACCTTGGGGACCTTGGGGACGTCCAGGGGATTGGGGACACCTTGGGGACATTGGGGACATCCAGGGGATTGGGGTCATTTGGGGGATTTGGGGACATTTGGGGACATCAGCGGGATTTGGAAGGATTGGAGACGTTGGGGACATTTGGGGGATTTGGAGTCATTGGGGACATCCAGGGGATTGGGGACATTGGGGACACCTTGGGGACATTGGGGACACCTTGGGGACATCCGGGGGATAGTGCAGATTTGGGGGGATTGGGGACATTTGGGGGATTTTGGGGATTGGGGTCATTGGGGACACGTTGGGGACATTTGGGGGATTTGGAGTCATTGGGGACATCCAGGGGATTGGGGACATTGCGGACACCTTGGGGACATTGGGGACACTTTGGGGACCTTGAGAGATTGGGGACATCCAGGGGATTCGGGGGATTTGGGGGGATTTGGGGACATTTTGGGGGATTTTGGGGGATTTTGGGGCGTCGGCGGCGGCGCCATGATCGTCACCGAGTTCCTGCTGCACGGCGCCCTGGACGCCTTCCTCAGGGTGGGGACACCTTGGGGACATTGGGGACACCTTGGGGACATCCAGGACATTGGGGACATTGGGAGGATTTGGGGACATTTGGGGGATTTTGGGGATTGGGGTCATTGGGGACACGTTGGGGACATTTGGGGGATTTGGAGTCATTGACGACATCCAGGGGATTGGGGACACCTTGGGGACATTGGGGACGCCTTGGGGACATTGAGGACATTGGGGACATTGGGGACACCTTGGGGACATCCTGGGGATTGGGGACATCCTGGGATTTGGGGGATTTTGGGGGATTTTGGGGATTTTGGGGCGTCGGCGGCGGCGCCATGATCGTCACCGAGTTCCTGCTGCACGGCGCCCTCGACGCCTTCCTCAGGGTGGGGACACCTTGGGGACATTGGGGACACCTTGGGGACACCTTGGGGACCTTGGGGACATCCAGGGGATTGGGGACATCCAGGGGATTTGGGGGATTTTGGGGATTGGGGTCATTGGGGACACGTTGGGGACATTGGGGGTATTGGGAACATTTGGGGGATTTGGAGTCATTGGGGACATCCAGGGGATTGGGGACACTGGGGACACCTTGGGGACATTGGGGACACCTTGGGGACATTGGGGACATTCGGGGGATTTGGGGGATTTGGGGACATTGGTCACTCAGCACCTCCCCCAGGCCACACCCACACGGGGACTGTCCCTCACTGTCCCCTCACTGTCCCCTCACTGTCCCCAATGTCCCCAGGGCCGGGAGGGGACACTGCCACCCCTCCAGCTGGTGTCCCCTGTGTCCCCTCACTGTCCCCAATGTCCCCATGTCCCCAGGGCCGTGAGGGCACCCTGTCCCCATGTCCCCAATGTCCCCTCATTGTCCCCATGTCCCCAATGTCCCCAGGGCCGGGAGGGGACACTGTCCCCATGTCCCCAATGTCCCCAATGTCCCCAATGTCCCCATGTCCCCTCGCTGTCCCCATGTCCCCAGGGCCGTGAGAGGACCCTGTCCCCCCTCCAACTCGTGTCCCCTCACTGTCCCCATGTCCCCTCACTGTCCCCATGTCCCCAATGTCCCCAGGGCCGTGAGGGGACATTGTCCCCCCTCCAACTCGTGGCCCCTGTGTCCCCTCAATGTCCCCAATGTCCCCAATGTCCCCAGGGCCATGAGGGCACCCTGTCCCCGCTCCAGCTCGTGTCCCCTCACTGTCCCCTCACTGTCCCCTCACTGTCCCCTGTGTCCCTGTGTCCCCTCACTGTCCCCTCACTGTCCCTGTGTCCCTCACTGTCCCCTCACTGTCCCCTCTCTGTCCCAACATCCCCAGGGCCGGGAGGGCACCCTGTCCCCGCTCCAGCTGGTGTCCCCTCACTGTCCCCATGTCCCCAATGTCCCCAGGGCTGTGAGGGGACACTGTCCCCCCTCCAGCTGGTGTCCCCTCACTGTCCCCTCACTGTCCCCATGTCCCCTCACTGTCCCCATGTCCCCAATGTCCCCAGGGCCGGGAGGGCACCCTGTCCCCTCTCCAGCTGGTGTCCTCTCACTGTCCCCTCACTGTCCCCATGTCCCCAATGTCCCTCACTGTCCCTGTGTCCCCTCACTGTCCCCAATGTCCCCAGGGCCGCGAGGGCACCCTGTCCCCGCTCCAGCTGGTGTCCTCTCACTGTCCCCTCACTGTCCCCATGTCCCCAATGTCCCTCACTGTCCCTGTGTCCCCTCACTGTCCCCAATGTCCCCAGGGCCGGGACGGGACCCTGTCCCCGCTCCAGCTGGTGTCCCCTCACTGTCCCCAATGTCCCCTCACTGTCCCCAATGTCCCCTGTGCCCCTCACTGTCCCCATGTCCCCTCACTGTCCCCTCACTGTCCCCAATGTCCCCAATGTCCCCAGGGCCGGGAGGGGACACTGTCCCCGCTCCAGCTCGTGTCCCCTCACTGTCCCCTCACTGTCCCCAATGTCCCCAATGTCCCCAATGTCCCCAGGGCCGTGAGGGCACCCTGTCCCCGCTCCAACTCGTGTCCCCTCACTGTCCCCTCACTGTCCCCTCACTGTCCCCAATGTCCCCATGTCCCCAGGGCCGCGAGGGGACCCTGTCCCCGCTCCAGCTGGTGGCCCTGTGTCCCTCACTGTCCCCAATGTCCCCATGTCCCCTCACTGTCCCCATGTCCCCAGGGCCGCGAGGGGACCCTGTCCCCGCTCCAGCTCGTGTCCCCTCAATGTCCCCAATGTCCCCATGTCCCCAGGGCCGGGAGGGGACACTGTCCCCGCTCCAGCTGGTGTCCCCTCACTGTCCCCATGTCCCCAGGGCCGGGAGGGCACCCTGTCCCCGCTCCAACTCGTGTCCCCTCACTGTCCCCTCACTGTCCCCTCAATGTCCCCTCACTGTCCCCTCACTGTCCCCATGTCCCCAGGGCCGGGAGGGGACCCTGTCCCCCCTCCAGCTGGTGTCCCCTCACTGTCCCCAATGTCCCCATGTCCCCAGGGCCGGGAGGGGACCCTGTCCCCCCTCCAGCTGGTGTCCCCTCACTGTCCCCATGTCCCCAATGTCCCCTCACTGTCCCCATGTCCCCAGGGCCGCGAGGGCACCCTGTCCCCGCTCCAGCTCGTGTCCCCTCACTGTCCCCTCACTATCCCCATGTCCCCATGTCCCCAGGGCCGTGAGGGGACACTGTCCCCGCTCCAGCTGGTGTCCCTGTGTCCCTCACTGTCCCCATGTCCCCAATGTCCCCTCACTGTCCCTGTGTCCCTGTGTCCCCTCACTGTCCCCTCATTGTCCCCTCACTGTCCCCTCACTGTTCCCTCAATGTCCCCAGGGCCACGAGGGCACCCTGTCCCCGCTCCAGCTCGTGTCCCCTCAGTGTCCCCTCACTGTCCCCTCACTGTCCCCTCACTGTCCCCATGTCCCCTCACTGTCCCCTCACTGTCCCCATGTCCCCAATGTCCCCAATGTCCCAATGTCCCCAGGGCCGTGAGGGCACCCTGTCCCCGCTCCAGCTGGTGTCCCCTCACTGTCCCCTCACTGTCCCCTCACTGTCCCCTCACTGTCCCCATGTCCCCAATGTCCCCATGTCCCCAATGTCCCCTCACTGTCCCTGTGTCCCTCACTGTCCCCATGTCCCCAATGTCCCCAGGGCCGGGAGGGCACCCTGTCCCCATGTCCCCAATGTCCCCCATGTCCCCAGGGCCGGGAGGGGACCCTGTCCCCGCTCCAGCTGGTGTCCCCTCATTGTCCCCTCACTGTCCCCAATGTCCCCAGGGCCGCGAGGGCACCCTGTCCCCCCTCCAACTCGTGTCCATGCTGCGCGGGATCGCGGCCGGGATGCGCTACCTGGCCGAGGCCGGGTTCGTTCACCGCGACCTCGCCGCGAGGAACATCCTGGTGGACGCGCACCTGGTGTGCAAGGTGTCGGACTTCGGGCTGTCCCGGGCGCTGGACGGGGACAGGGACAGCGACCCCACCTACACCAGCTCGCTGGTGAGACCCTGAGACACACCTGGGGACTCACCTGGGGACTCACCTGTACAGGTGTGAGGGGTTTGGGGTCTCACCTGGTGTGCAAGGTGTCGGACTTCGGGCTGTCCCGGGCGCTGGACGGGGACAGGGACAGCGACCCCACCTACACCAGCTCACTGGTGAGGGGCTCACCTGGGGACTCACCTGGGGACAGGTGTGAGGGGAGTGAAGGATTTACCTGTACAGGTGTGAGGGGGTTTGGGGTCTCACCTGTGTGCAAGGTGTGGGATTTCAGGGACAGGGACAGCGACCCCACCTACACCAGCTCATTGGTGAGGGACTCACCTGGGGACTCACCTGGGGACAGGTGTGGGGGACTCACCTGTACAGGTGTGAGGGGTTTGGGGTCTCACCTGGTGTGCAAGGTGTCGGACTTCGGGCTGTCCCGGGCGCTGGACGGGGACAGGGACAGCGACCCCACCTACACCAGCTCGCTGGTGAGGGACTCACCTGGGGACTCACCTGGGGACAGGTGTGAAGGAAGTGAAGGATTTACCTGTACAGGTGTGAGGGTCTCACCTGTGTGCAAGCTGTGCGATTTCAGGGACAGGGATAGCGACCCCACCTACACCAGTTCATTGGTGAGGGACTCACCTGGGGACAGGTGTGGGGAGTGAAGGATTTACCTGTACAGGTGTGAGGGGCTCACCTGTGTGCAAGGTGTGGGATTTCAGGGACAGCGACCCCACCTACACCAGCTCGCTGGTGAGACACCTGGGGACAGGTGTGGTGTGGGGGGCTCACCTGTACAGGTGTGAGGGGCTCACCTGTGTGCAAGGTATCAAACATTGGGCTGGACAGGGACGGGGACAGGGACAGGGACAGCGACCCCACCTACACCAGCTCGCTGGTGAGACACCTGGGGACTCACCTGGGGACAGGTGTGAGGGGCTCACCTGTACAGGTGTGCAGGGTCTCACCTGTGTGCAAGGTGTCAAACATTGGGCTGGACGGGGACAGGGACAGTGACCCCACCTACACCAGTTCATTGGTGAGACTCTGAGACTCACCTGGGGACTCACCTGGGGACAGGTGTGAGGAGAGTGAAGGATTTACCTGTACAGGTGTGAGGGGCTCACCTGTGTGCAAGGTGTGCGATTTCAGGGACAGGGACAGCGACCCCACCTACACCAGCTCGCTGGTGAGGGACTCACCTGGGGACTCACCTGGGGACTCACCTGGGGACTCACCTGGGGACTCACCTGGGGACAGATGTGGGGGGCTCACCTGTACAGGTGTGAGGGGTTTGGGGTCTCACCTGGTGTGCAAGGTGTCAAACATTGGGCTGGACAGGGACAGGGACAAGGACAGGGACAGCGACCCCACCTACACCAGCTCACTGGTGAGGGACTCACCTGGGGACTCACCTGGGGGCAGGTGTGGGGGGCTCACCTGTACAGGTGTGAGGGGCTCACCTGTGTGCAAGGTGTGCGATTTTGGGTTGGATGGTGACAGGGACAGCGACCCCACGTACACCAGCTCGCTGGTGAGGGACTCACCTGGGGACAGGTGTGGTGTGGGGGGCTCACCTGTACAGGTGTGAGGGGTTTGGGGTCTCACCTGGTGTGCAAGGTGTCGGACTTCGGGCTGTCCCGGGCGCTGGACGGGGACAGGGACAGCGACCCCACCTACACCAGTTCATTGGTGAGGGACTCACCTGGGGACACACCTGGGGACAGGTGTGGGGGAGTGAAGGATTTACCTGTACAGGTGTGAGGGGTTTGGGGTCTCACCTGGTGTGCAAGGTGTCGGACTTCGGGCTGTCCCGGGCGCTGGACGGGGACAGGGACAGCGACCCCACCTACACCAGCTCATTGGTGAGACACCTGGGGACTCACCTGGGGACTCACCTGGGGACAGGTGTGAGGGGCTCACCTGTGTGCAAGGTGTCAAACATTGGACTGGATGGGGACAGGGACAGGGACAGGGACAGGGACCCCACCTACACCAGCTCCTTGGTGCGGGACTCACCTTAGGACTCACCTGGGGACAGGTGTGAGGGTCTCACCTGTTTATTTTTGGGGTCCCCCCCCCCCAGGGCGGGAAGATCCCGATCCGCTGGACGGCGCCCGAGGCCATCGCGTTCCGGACGTTCACCTCGGCCAGCGACGCCTGGAGCTACGGGATCGTCATGTGGGAGGTGCTGAGCTTCGGGGAGCGGCCCTACTGGGACATGTCCAACCAGGACGTGAGTGGCCAAAAACACCCCAAAAACATCCCAAAAAACCCAAAATGGCACCCCAAAATCACCCCAAAATCACCCCGAAATCTGGGACCCCAAAATCACCAAAATCCTAAAAATGGCGCCCCCAAAATCCCCCAAAAACGTCACCCTGCGGCCCTACTGGGACATGTCCAACCAGGACGTGGGTGGCCCCAAAAACACCCCAAAAATCACCCCAAAAAACACCCCAAAAAACACCCCAAAATCACCCAAAAAAACACCCAAAAAACACCCCAAAATCACCCCAAAAAACACCCCAAAAACACCCTGAAATCACCCAAAATCTGGGACCCCAAAATCACCAAAATAAAAAAAATGGCGCCCTAAAAATCCCAAAATGGCGCCCCCAAAATCACCCCAAAAACCACCCCAAAAACCACCCCAAAAATCACCCCAAAATCACCCCAAAATGGCGACCCAAAATCACCCCAAAATCACCCAAATGTCACCCTGCGGCCCTACTGGGACATGTCCAACCAGGACGTGAGTGGCCCCAAAATCACCCCAAAATCACCCCAAAAAACACCCTGAATTCACCCCAAAATCACCCCAAATTCACCCTAAATCTGGGACCTCAAATTCACCAATATCCTAAAAATGGCGCCCCCAAAATCACCTCAAAATCCCCAAAATGGCACCCCCAGAATCACCCCAAAATCACCCTGAAATCAGCCCAAAATCTGAGACCCCAAAATCACCAAAATCCTGAAAATGGCGCCTTCAATATCACCCAAAAAACCCCAAAATCACCCCAAAATCACCCAATATCGGGGACCTCAATATCACCCCAAAAACCCCACAATGGCACCCCCAAAATCACCCCAAAAAACCCAAAATCTGGGACCCCAAAATCACCAAAATCCTAAATATGGCGCCCCCAAAATCCCCAAATGTCACCCTGCGGCCCTACTGGGACATGTCCAACCAGGACGTGAGTGGCCCTAAAAACCCCAAAAACATCCCAAAAAACCCAAAATCTGGGACCCCAAAATCACCCAAAATCTGGGACCCCAAAATCACCAAAATCAAAAAAATGGCGCCCTCAAAAACACCCAAAAAACCCCAAAATCACCCCACAAACTGCAAAATGGTGCCCCCAAAATCACCCCGAAAATCACCCAAAATCTGGGACCCCAAAATCACCAAAATCCTAAATATGGTGCCCTCAAAATCACCCCAAAAACCCAAAAATGGCACCCTCAAAATCACCCCAAAAATCCCAAAATGGCCCCCCAAAAATCACCCCAAAATCACCCAAAATCCTGAAATGTCACCTTGCATCTGGGACCTCAAAATCACCCCAAAATCACCCCAAAAAAACCAAAATCTGGGACCCCAAAATCCCCAAATGTCGCCCTGTAACCAAAAACACCCCAAAAACATCCCAAAAACATCCCAAAAACACCCCAAAAACACCCCAAAATGGCGAGCCAAAATCACCCCGAAATCATCCAAAATCTGGGACCTCAAAATCACCAAAATCCTAAATATGGCGCCCTCAAAATCACCTCAGAAACCCCAATTGGCACCCCCAGAATCACCCCAAAATCACCCCGAAATCACCCCAGAATGGAACCCCCAAAGTCACCAAAATCCCCGAAAAATCCTCAATTGTCACCTCACGTTTGGGACCCCAAAAATCCCCAAAATGGCGCCCCCAAAATCCCCAAATGTCACCCTGTGGCCCTACTGGGACATGTCCAACCAGGACGTGAGTGGCCCCAAAAAACACCCCAAAAAACCCAAAATGGCACCCTCAGAATCACCCCAAAATCACCCCGAAATCTGGGACCCCAAATTCACCAAAATCCCCAAATGTCACCCTGCGGCCCTACTGGGACATGTCCAACCAGGACGTGAGTGGCCCTAAAAACCCCAAAATCACCCCAAAATCACCCAAAATCTGGGACCCCAAAATCACCCCCAAAACCCCAAAATGGCGCCCCCCAAATCACCCCAAAATCACCAAAATCCTAAAAATGGCACTCCCAAAATCACCTCAAAAACCCCAAAATGGCGCTCCCAAATTTACCCCAAAATCCCCAAATGGTGCCCCCAAAACCATCCCAAAATCACCCCGAAATCACCCAAAATCACCCAAAATCTGGGACCCCAAAACCACCAAAAACCCAAAAATGGCACCCCCAAAATCACCCCAAAATCCTCAAATGTCACCTCGCATCTGGGACCCCAAAATCACCCCAAAATCACCCCAAAATCACCCCAAAAAACACCAAAATGGCACCCCCGAAATCACCCCAAAATCACCCAAAAATCATCCCAAAATCTGGGACCCCAAAATCACCAAAATCCTAAATATGGCGCCCTCAAAAACACCCAAAAAACCCCAAAATCACCCCAAAATCACCCCGAAATCACCCCAAAAATCACCCCGAAATCACCCCGAAATCACCCAAATCTGGGACCCCAAAATCACCAAAATCCTAAAAATGGCGCCCTCAAAATCACCTGAAAAACCCCAAAATGGCGCCCCCAAAATCATCCTGAAATCACCAAAATCCTAAAAATGGCGCCCCCAAAATCACACCTGTCCCTCACCTGTGCCTCACCTGTGCCTCACCTGTCCAGGTGATCAACGCCATCGAGCAGGATCGTTATCAGTGTCTCTAACCCTCACCTGTCCCCTCACCTGTCCCAGGTGATCAACGCCATCGAGCAGGATCATTATCAGTGTCTCTAACCCTCACCTGTCCCTCACCTGTCCCTCACCTGTCCCCCCTTACCTGCCCAGGTGATCAACGCCATCGAGCAGGATCATTATCACTGTCTCTAACCCTCACCTGTCCCTCACCTGTCCCAGGTGATCAACGCCATTGAGCAGGATCGTTATCAGTGTCTCTAACCCTCACCTGTCCCTCACCTGTCCCTCACCTGTCCCTTACCTGTCCCAGGTGATCAACGCCATCGAGCAGGATCATTATCAGTGTCTCTAACCCTCGCCTGTCCCTCACCTGTCCCCTCACCTGTCCCTCACCTGTCCCAGGTGATCAATGCCATCGAGCAGGATCGTTATCAGTGTCTCTAACCCTCACCTGTGCCTCACCTGTCCTCTTTACCTGCCCAGGTGATCAACGCCATCGAGCAGGATCGTTATCAATGTCCTGTCCCCTCACCTGTCCCTCACCTGTCCCAGGTGATCAACGCCATCGAGCAGGATCATTATCAGTGTCCTGTCCCCTCACCTGTCCCTCACCTGTGCAGGTGATCAACACCATCGAGCAGGATCGATATCAATGTCTAACCCTCACCTGTCCCTTACCTGCCCAGGTGATCAACGCCATCGAGCAGGATCGATATCAGTGTCTAACCCTCACCTGTCCCTCACCTGTCCCTCACCTGTCCCAGGTGATCAACGCCATCGAGCAGGATCGTTATCAATGTCTAACCCTCACCTGTCCCCTTTACCTGTCCCAGGTGATCAACGCCATCGAGCAGGATCGTTATCAATGTCTAACCCTCACCTGTCCCCTTTACCTGTCCAGGTGATCAACGCCATCGAGCAGGATCGTTATCAGTGTCCTGTCCCCTCACCTGTCCCTTACCTGCCCAGGTGATCAACGCCATCGAGCAGGATCGATATCAATGTCTAACCCTCACCTGTCCCTCACCTGTCCCTGTTTACCTGTGCAGGTGATCAACGCCATCGAGCAGGATCATTATCAATGTCCTGTCCCCTCACCTGTCCCCCCTTACCTGCCCAGGTGATCAACGCCATCGAGCAGGATCATTATCAATGTCCTGTCCCTCACCTGTCCCTCACCTGTCCCCTCACCTGTCCCCTCACCTGTCCCTCACCTGTCCCTCACCTGTCCCAGGTGATCAACGCCATCGAGCAGGATCATTATCAGTGTCCTGTCCCTCACCTGTCCCTCACCTGTCCCTCACCTGTCCCCCACCTGTCCCTCACCTGTCCCTCACCTGTCCCTCACCTGTCCCAGGTGATCAACGCCATCGAGCAGGATCATTATCAATCTCTAACCCTCACCTGTCCCCTCACCTGTCCCTTACCTGTCCCAGGTGATCAACGCCATCGAGTAGGATCATTATCAATGTCCTGTCCCCTCACCTGTCCCCTTTACCTGTCCCAGGCGATCAACGCCATCGAGCAGGATCATTATCAGTGTCTAACCCTCACCTGTCCCTCACCTGTCCCAGGTGATCAACGCCATCGAGCAGGATCGATATCAATGTCTAACCCTCACCTGTCCCTCACCTGTCCAGGTGATCAACGCCATCGAGCAGGATCATTATCAATGTCCTGTCCCCTCACCTGTCCCTTACCTGCCCAGGTGATCAACGCCATCGAGCAGGATTACCGCCTGCCGCCGCCGCCGCGCTGCCCGCCACCGCTGCACCGCCTGATGCTGCAGTGCTGGCAGCGCGAGCGCGGCGCCCGCCCCACCTTCCCTCACCTGGTGCGCGCCCTCGACCGCCTCATGCGCCGCCCCGAGAGCCTCCGCGCGCCCGGCCCGGACCCCCGCAGGTGGGGACAGGTGTGGGGGGGGTGGGCGCGCCTGGGGGAGGGGTGTGAGTGCACCTGGAGCGATGGGGAGGGGTCTGAGTGCACCTGAGTTGGTGGGGAGGGGTCTGAGTGCACCTGGGGAGGGGTCTGAGCACACCTGGATTGATGGGGAGGGGTCTGAGCGCACCTGAGTTAATGGGGAGGGGTCTGAGTGCACCTGAGTTCATGGGGAGGGGTCTGAGCACACCTGGGGGAGGGTCTGAGTGCACCTGAGTTAATGGGGAGGGGTCTGAGTGTACCTGAATTGATGGGGAGGGGTCTGAGTGCACCTGGAGGAAGGGTCTGAGCGCACCTGGATTCATGGGGAGGGGTCTCAGCACACCTGGGTTAATGGGAGGGGTCTGAGTGCACCTGGGGAGGGGTCTGAGCACACCTGGGTTGATGGGGAGGGGTCCCAGCACACCTGGATTGATGGGGAGGGGTCTCAGCACACCTGGGGAGGGGTCTGAGCACACCTGGATTAATGGGGAGGGGTCTGAGCACACCTGGATTGATGGGGAGGGGTCTCAGCACACCTGAGGGAGGGGTCTGAGCACACCTGGATTAATGGGAGAGGTCTCAGCACACCTGGACTGATGGGGAGGGGTCTCATCACACCTGGATTGATGGGAGGGGTCTCAGCACACCTGGATTAATGGGGAGGGGTCTCAGCACACCTGGATTGATGGGGAGGGGTCTGAGCACACCTGGGGGAGGGGTCTGAGTGCACCTGGGTTAATGGGGAGGGGTCTCAGCACACCTGGATTGATGGGGAGGGGTCTCAGCACACCTGGATTGATGGGGAGGGGTCTGAGTGCACCTGGATTAATGGGGAGGGGTCTCAGCACACCTGGATTGATGGGGAGGGGTCTGAGTGCACCTGGGGAGGGGTCTGAGCACACCTGGATTGATGGGGAGGGGTCTCAGCACACCTGGATTGATGGGGAGGGGTCTCAGCACACCTGGGTTGATGGGGAGGGGTCTCAGCACACCTGGATTTATGGGAGGGGTCTCAGCACTCCTGGATTGATGGGGAGGGGTCTGAGCACACCTGGATTGATGGGGGGGGTCTCAGCACACCTGGATTAATGGGAGGGGTCTGAGTGCACCTGGGGAGGGGTCTGAGCACACCTGGATTGATGGGGAGGGGTCTGAGCACACCTGGATTGATGGGGAGGGGTCTGAGCACACCTGAGGGAGGGGTCTGAGCACACCTGGATTGATGGGGAGGGGTCTTAGCACACCTGGGGGAGGGGTCTCAGCACACCTGGATTAATGGGAGGGGTCTCAGCACACCTGGGGGAGGGGTCTGAGTGTACCTGAGTTCATGGGGAGGGGTCTGAGCACACCTGGATTGATGGGAGGGGTCTCAGCACACCTGGATTAATGGAGAGGGGTCTGAGCGCACCTGGATTGATGGGGAGGGGTCTGAGTGCACCTGGATTGATGGGAGGGGTCTCAGCACACCTGGGGAGGGGTCTGAGTGCACCTGAGTTCATGGGGAGGGGTCTCAGCACACCTGGATTAATGGGGAGGGGTCTCAGCACACCTGGATTGATGGGAGGGGTCTGAGCACACCTGGATTGATGGGGAGGGGTCTGAGCACACCTGGATTTATGGGGAGGGGTCTCAGCACACCTGGGGAGGGGTCTGAGTGCACCTGAGTTAATGGGAGGGGTCCTAGTGCACCTGGGGAGGGGTCTCAGCACACCTGAGGGAGGGGTCTCAACACACCTGGATTGATGGGGGAGGGGTCCCAGCACACCTGGATGGATGGGAGGGGTCTCAGCACACCTGGGATAATGGGGAGGGGTCTCAGCACACCTGGATTGATGGGGAGGGGTCTGAGCACACCTGGATTTATGGGAGGGGTCTGAGCACACCTGGATTGATGGGGAGGGGTCTGAGCACACCTGGATTTATGGGGAGGGGTCTGAGCACACCTGGATTGATGGGAGGGGTCTCAGCACACCTGGATTGATGGGGAGGGGTCTCAGCACACCTGGATTAATGGGAGGGGTCTGAGCACACCTGGATTGATGGGGAGGGGTCCCAGCACACCTGGATTGATTGGGGAGGGGTCTCAGCACACCTGGATTGATGGGAGGGGTCTCAGCACACCTGGGTCGATGGGAGGGGTCTGAGTGCACCTGGGGAGGGGTCTGAGTGCACCTGGATTGATGGGGAGGGGTCTCAGCACACCTGGATTGGTGGGGAGGGGTCTCAGCACACCTGAGGGAGGGGTCTCAGCACACCTGGATTAATGGGGAGGGGTCTCAGCACACCTGGATTAATGGTGAGGGGTCTCAGCACACCTGGATTTATGGGGAGGGGTCTCAGCACACCTGGATTAATGGGAGGGGTCTGAGCACACCTGGATTGATGGGGAGGGGTCTCAGCACACCTGGGGAGGGGTCCCAGCACACCTGGATTGATGGGGAGGGGTCTGAGTGCACCTGGGGGAGGGTCTAAGCGCACCTGGATTAATGGGGAGGGGTCTCAGCACACCTGGATTGATGGGGAGGGGTCTCAGCACACCTGGATTTATGGGAGGGGTCTGAGCACACCTGAGGGAGGGGTCTCAGCACACCTGGATTGATGGGGAGGGGTCAGAGTGCACCTGGGTTGATGGGGAGGGGTCTGAGCACACCTGGGGAGGGGTCTGAGCACACCTGGATTGGTGGGGAGGGGTCTGAGTGCACCTGGGGAGGGGTCTGAGCACACCTGGATTAATGGGGAGGGGTCTGAGTGCACCTGGATTGATGGGGAGGGGTCTGAGTGCACCTGGATTGATGGGAGGGGTCTGAGTGCACCTGGATTGATTGGGGAGGGGTCCCAACACACCTGGATTGATGGGGAGGGGTCTCACCTGAGGGGGGATCCCCACGACGCCCCCTCCCTGACCCCTCCCCCTCTACCCCCCCGCAGCCCCTCCCCCGCCTGCCTGGAGCAGTGCAGCCCCGCCCCCAGCGCCGGCCCCGCCCCCAGCCCCGCCCCCAGCCCCTTGGCGGGCGGGGGTCCGCGGGGGCCGGGCCCGGGGGGCTACGAGGAGCCGATCCCGAGCGCCGGCGCCACCGGGCTGGAGCTGCTGCCGCGGCTGCGCAGCGAGTACGGGGGATGGGGGGGCTGGGGGGGGTGGGGAGGGGCGTGGGGACCCCCCCCGTGACCCCACCGTGACCCCCCGGTGACCCCTCGGTGACCCCCCTGTCCCCCCCAGGGACCTGCTGCACATGGGGGTGGCGCTGGCCGGGCACCAGCAGCGGATCCTGGAGGGGGCGCCGAGCCCGCGGGACCCCCCCCAAAGGGGACCCCCAGTGAGGGCTCCGCCCCTTCCGGCACCTTCCGGCGCCGTCTTCCGGGGCAAGATGGCGGCCGGGGGTCGGCGATGAGGGAGGTGAGGATGGGGAGCAAGATGGCTGCCGGGACAAAATGGCTGTCAGGACAAAATGGCTGACATGACAAAATGGCTGCAATTGTAAGATGGCTGTCAGGACAAAATGGCTGCAATTCCAAGATGGCTGCCATTCCAAGATGGCTGCCAGGACAACATAGACACCATTCCAAGATGGCTGCGAAGACAAAATGGCTGTCAGGACAAAATGGCCGCAATTCCAAGATGGCTGCCAGAACAACATGGCCTCAATTACAAGATGGCTGCAATTCCAAAATGGCTGCCAGAACAACATGGCCTCAATTACAAGATGGCTGCCAAGACAAAATGGCGGTCTGGACAACATGGTCGCAATTCCAAGATGGCTGCAATTCCAACATGGCTGCCAGGACAAAATGGCCGCAATTCCAAGATGGCTGCCAGGACAAAATGGCTGCAGAGACAACATGGCCGCAATTCCAAGATGGCTGACAGGACAAAATGGCTGTCAGGACAAAATGGCTGACATGACAAAATGGCTGCAATTCTAAGATGGCTGTCAGGACAAAATGGCTGCAATTCCAAGATGGCTGCAATTCCAAAATGGCTGCCAGAACAAAATGGCCACAATTCCAAGATGGCTGCAATTCCAAAATGGCTGCCAGAACAAAATGGTCACAATTCCAAGATGGCTGCCATTCCAAGATGGCTGCCAGGACAACATGGACACCATTCCAAGATGGCTGCGAAGACAAAATGGCTGTCAGGACAAAATGGCCGCAATTCCAACATGGCTGCAATTCCAAAATGGCTGCCAGAACAACATAGCCTCAATTACAAGATGGCTGCCCAGACAAAATGGCTGCAGGGACAACATGGCCACAATTCCAAGATGGCTGTCAGGACAAAATGGCCGCCAGAACAACACGGCCAGCATTCCAAGATGGCTGCCGGGACAAAATGGCCGCCAATTCAATATGGCTCCACTCCATCACGGGTGGGGTTGATCTCAGGGGCGTGGCCTGTGGGGGCGGGGTCACATGATCACCAACGGTCACTGTCACATGATTACGGTGGGCGTGGTCACACAGTCACGTGATCTCGGTGGGCGTGGCCCCTCCCGGTGCTTTTATTGTCCCGCTCGCGGCCAATAAACGCGGCTCATGCAAATGAGGGGGCGGGGCCTCGCCCCAAGGTGTCCCCAGAGTGTCCCCAAGGTCAGCGCCGAGGTCACCGAGGTCCTGGTGTCCCTCTGTCCCTCTGTCCCTCTGTCCCTTTGTCCCTCTGTCCCCTCTGTCCCTCTGTCCCTCTGTCCCCTCTGTCCCCTCTGTCCCTCTGTCCCCTCTGTCCCTCTGTCCCTCTGTCCCTCTGTCCCTCTGTCCTTCCGTCCCCTCTGTCCCTCTGTCCCCTCTGTCCCTCTGTCCCTCTGTCCCTCTGTCCTTCCGTCCCCTCTGTCCCTCTGTCCCCTCTGTCCCTCTGTCCCCTCTGTCCCCCTGTCCCTCTGTCCCTCTGTCCCCCCTGTCCCTCTGTCCCCTCTGTCCCTCTGTCCCCTCTGTCCCTCTGTCCCTCTGTCCCTCTGTCCTGGTGTCCCCTCTGTCCCTCTGTCCCCTCTGTCCCTCTGTCCCCTCTGTCCCTCTGTCCCTCTGTCCCCTCTGTCCCCTCTGTCCCCTCTGTCCCTCTGTCCCCTCTGTCCCTCTGTCCCCTCTGTCCCCTCTGTCCCCTCTGTCCCTCTGTCCCCTCTGTCCTGGTGTCCCCTCTGTCCCCTCTGTCCCTCTGTCCCTCTGTCCCCTCTGTCCCCTCTGTCCCTCTGTCCCTCTGTCCCTTTGTCCCTCTGTCCCCTCTGTCCCCTCTGTCCCTCTGTCCCTCTGTCCCTTTGTCCCTCTGTCCCCTCTGTCCCTCTGTCCCTCTGTCCCCTCTGTCCCTCTGTCCCTCTGTCCCCTCTGTCCCCTCTGTCCCTTTGTCCCTCTGTCCCTCTGTCCCCTCTGTCCCCTCTGTCCCCTCTGTCCCTCTGTCCCTCTGTCCCCTCTGTCCCTCTGTCCCCTCTGTCCCCTCTGTCCCTCTGTCCCCTCTGTCCTGGTGTCCCCAGTGTCACCAAATGCCACCCCAGTCCCGAGTGTCCCCCCCTGTCCCGCTGTCCCCTTTGCTGTCCCCAAGGCCACCCCTGTCCCCGCTGTCCCCGTAGCCCCACATGTCCCTGTCCCACCTGTCCCCAATGTCCCCAATGTCCCCAAGGCCACCCCTGTCCCCACTGTCCCCAATGTCCCCGCCGTCCCCGTGTCCCTCAGCCCCCCCCGTGTCCCCACAGCTGTCCCCAAGGCCACCGCGCCGCCCGACGTCCCCGAGGTCCCCAAGCCCCGCCATGTCCCCGCAGTCCCCGCCGTCCCCAAGGCCACCCCTGTCCCCAAGGTCCCCTCGGTCCCAGCTGTCCCCGGCCAGCGCTCCGGCCGTGCCGCGCAGGGTCCAGGCCAGCAGGGCCAGCCGCAGCCGGACACTGTCACCAGGTGTCACCTCAGTGTCACCCCGTGTCCCCTCGGTGTCCCCCGGTGTCCCCTGGCTGTCCCCTGGTGTCCCCCCGGTGTCCCTCGGTGTCCCCCCAGTGTCCCCAGGTGTCCCCCCGGTGTCCCTTGGTGTCCCCTGGCTGTCCCCTGGTGTCCCCTGGCTGTCCCCCCGTGTCCCCCCGGTGTCCCCTGGTGTCCCCTGGCTGTCCCTCGGTGTCCCCTGGCTGTCCCCAGGTGTCCCCTGGCTGTCCCCAGGTGTCCCCTGGCTGTCCCTTGGTGTCCTCTCAGTGTCCCCTGATGTCCCCTGGCTGTCCCCCGGTGTCCCCCCGGTGTCCCTCGGTGTCCCCTGGCTGTCCCTTGGTGTCCCCTGGCTGTCCCTTGGTGTCCCCCCGGTGTCCCCAGGTGTCCCCTCAGTGTCCCTCGGTGTCCCCGGGCTGTCCCCTGATGTCCCCTGGCTGTCCCTCGGTGTTCCCCTGGTGTCCCTCGGTGTCCCCTGGCTGTCCCTCAGTGTCCCCTGGCTGTCCCTTGGTGTCCCCTGGCTGTCCCCTGATGTCCCCTGGCTGTCCCCTGGTGTCCCCTGGCTGTCCCTCGGTGTCCCCCCGGTATCCCCAGGTGTCCCCCCGGTGTCCCTTGGTGTCCCCTGGCTGTCCCCAGGTGTCCCCTGGCTGTCCCCTGATGTCCCCCCGGTGTCCCTTGGTGTCCCCTTGGTGTCCCCCGGTGTCCCCCCGGTGTCCCCAGGTGTCCCCCGTGTCCCCAGCTCGGCCACCAGCGCGGGCAGCGTGTGGCCGCCCCGGCCCAGCAGGATGTGGCGGAAGGGAGTGACCAGAGGGGACACGAACGGGGACAGCAGCGACGCCTCGGCCTGGGGGGACACGGGGACATGGTCAGGGAGGGGACACGGGGACAGGGAGGGGACACGGGGACATGGTCAGGGAGGGGACAGGGAGGGGACAGTGAGGGGACAGGGAGGGGACACGGTCAGGGGTAGGGACATGGGGACAGTGAGGGGACACGGTCAGGGTGGGGACACGGGGGGGGACAGGGAGGGGACACAGTCAGGGGTGGGGACATGGGGTGACAAGTGGCACACAGAGGTGTGCCAGAGGTGGCACACACAGGTGACACACACAGGTCACAGGTGACACACAGGTGACACAGGTGACAGGTGACACACAGGTGACAGTGACAGGTGACAGGTGACACGTGTGACACAGGTGTGACTCACGGCCATGAGGCGCGCGTTGACACACAGGTGACACACACAGGTGACACTCAGGTGACACAGGTGACACACAGGTGACACTCAGGTGACACAGGTGACACTCAGGTGACACTCACGGCCATGAGGCGCGCGTTGACACACAGGTGTGACAGATGACACAGGTGACACAGGTGACACTCAGGTGACACTGACAGGTGACAGGTGACACTGAGGTGACACAGGTGACACACAGGTGACACAGGTGACACACAGGTGACACTCACGGCCATGAGGCGCGCGTTGACACACACAGGTGACACTGACAGGTGACAGGTGACAATGACAGGTGACACAGGTGACACTCACGGCCATGAGGCGCGCGTTGACACACACAGGTGACACACACAGGTGACATTGAGGTGACACTGACAGGTGACAGGTGACACAGGTGACACTGACAGGTGACAGATGACACAGGTGACAGGTGTGACACACAGGTGACAGGTGTGACTCACGGCCATGAGGCGCGCGTTGACACACACAGGTGACAGGTGACAATGACAGGTGACACTGAGGTGACACTCACGGCCATGAGGTGCGCGTTGACACACAGGTGACACACAGAGGTGACACAGGTGACACACAGGTGACATGGGTGACACAGGTGATAGGTGACACACACAGGTCACACAAGTGACACACAGCTGTCAGGTGACACTCAGGTGACGCAGGTGACGCACAGGTGTGACACAGGTGACTCAGGTGTGACAGGTGACACAGGTGACACTCAGGTGACACTGACAGGTGACAGGTGACACTGAGGTGACACAGGTGACACACAGGTGACACAGGTGACACAGGTGACACTGAGGTGACACTGAGGTGACACAGGTGACACTCAGGTGACACAGGTGACACACAGAGGTGACATTGGTGACACACAGGTGACACTCACGGCCATGAGGCGCGCGTTGACACACACAGGTGACACAGGTGACACTCAGGTGAAACACACAGGTGACACAGGTGACACACACAGGTGACAGGTGACACTCAGGTGACACTCAGGTGACACTCACGGCCATGAGGCGCGCGTTGACACACAGGTGTGACAGATTACACAGGTGACACAGGTGACAGGTGTGACACACAGGTGACAGGTGACACAGGTGACACAGGTGACAAACAGGTGACACAGGTGACACTCACGGCCATGAGGCGCGCGTTGACACACAGGTGACACTGACAGGTGACACAGGTGACACTCAGGTGACACAGGTGACACTCACGGCCATGAGGCGCGCGTTGACACACAGGTGACACACAGGTGACACACAGGTCACACAGGTGACACACAGGTGACAGGTGACAATGACAGGTGACACAGGTGACACAGGTGACACTGAAGTGACACTGACAGGCGACACAGGTGACACAGGTGACAAACAGGTGACAGGTGTGACTCACGGCCATGAGGCGCACGTTGACACACAGGTGACACACAGGTGACAGGTGACACAGGTGACACAGGTGACACTCAGGTGACACTCACGGCCATGAGGCGCGCGTTGACACTCAGGTGACACACACAGGTGACACTCGGGTAACACAGGTGACAGGTGACACAGGTGACAGGTGTGACACACAGGTGACACTCAGGTGACACTCACGGCCATGAGGCGCGCGTTGACACACACAGGTGACACACAGGTGACACAGGTGACAGGTGACACAGGTGACAAACAGGTGACAGGTGACACGGCCATGAGGCGCGCGTTGACACACACAAGTGACAATGACAGGTGACACAGGTGACACTGAGGTGACACAGGTGACAATGACACAGGTGACACTCAGGTGACACAGGTGACACTCAGGTGACACTCACGGCCATGAGGCGCGCGTTGACACACACAGGTGACACACACAGGTGACACTCAGGTGACACACAGGTGACACTGACAGGTGACACTGACAGGTGACACAGGTGACACAGGTGACAGGTGACACGGCCATGAGGCGCGCGTTGACACACACAGGTGACACACAGGTGACACTCAGGTGACACTGAGGTGACAATGACAGGTGACAGGTGACACTCAGGTGACACCCAGGTGACACTCACGGCCATGAGGCGCGCGTTGACACACACAGGTGACACAGGTGACACTGACAGGTGACAGGTGACACACAGGTGACACAGGTGACAATGACAGGTGACACTCACGGCCATGAGGCGCGCGTTGACACACACAGGTGACACAGGTGACACTGACAGGTGACAGGTGACACTCAGGTGACACAGGTGACACACAGGTGACACTGAGGTGACACTGAGGTGACACAGGTGACACACAGGTGACAGGTGACAATGACAGGTGACAGGTGACACTCACGGCCATGAGGCGCGCGTTGAAGCCGCGGTTCAGGCGCTCGTTGGAGATGTCCGATCCCGACATGTCGCGACGCAGCGCGGCCGCCGCGCGCACCACGCCCCCCCTGGCCGAGGAGAGGCACTGCAGCGACACGCCGCGCGCCTGCGGGGATTGTACTGGTTATACTGGTTTATACTGGGAGCACTGGTTATACTGGGTTATACTGGGTTATACTGGTTATACTGGGTTAGAGGCACTGCAGCCACACCCCGCGGGCCTGGGGGAGATACTGGTTATACTGGTTTATACTGGTTATACTGGTTTATACTGGGTTAGAGGCACTGCAGCCACACCCCGCGGGCCTGGGGAGATTGTACTGGTTATACTGGTTTATACTGGGAGTATTGGTTATACTGGGATAGAGGCACTGCAGCGACACGCCGCGCGCCTGCAGGGGGGATACTGGGTTATACTGGGAGCACTGGTTATACTGGGTTATACTGGGAGCACTGGTTATACTGGGTTATACTGGGTTAGAGGCACTGCAGCGACACCCCGCGGGCCTGTGGGGATACTGGTTATACTGGGAATATTGGTTTATACTGGCTTATACTGGGTTATACTGGTTTATACGGGTCTGACCTGTAGCAGTGCCAGCTGCCGCACCAGCGCGTCCCAGTGTCCCCCAGTGTCCCCCAGTGTCCCTAATCCCTCCCAGTCCCTCCCAGTGTCCCCCAGTGTCCCCCAGTGTCCCTAACCCCCCATAATCCCCTCTCAGTGTCCCCCAGCCCCCTCCCAGTGCCATACTGGTTTATACTGGTTTATACTGGTCCATACTGGTCCATACTGGTTTATACTGGTCTGACCTGCAGCGGTGCCAGCTGTCTCACCAGCGCGTCCCCGAGCGCGCCGGGGTCCAGCGGCAGCCGGGGCTCGTGTCCCAGTGTCCCCCAGTGTCCCCCAGTGTCCCCCAGTGTCCCTAACCCCTCACAGTCCATTCCCAGCTCCCTCCCAGCTCCCTCCCAGTACCATACTGGTTTATACTGGTTTATACTGGTCTATACTGGTCTGACCTGCAGCGGTGCCAGCTGCCGCACCGGCGCGTCCCAGTGTCCCCTCAGTGTCCCTAAGCTCCATAATCCCGTCCCAATGTCCCCCAATCCTCTCCCAGTCCGTTCCCAGCTCCCTCCCAGTGCCATACTGGTCCATACTGGTCTATACTGGTTTATACTGGTCTGACCTGCAGCGGTGCCAGCTGCCGCACCAGCGCGTCCCCGAGCGCGCCGGGGTCCAGCGGCAGCCGGGGCTCGTGTCCGAGGCGCAGCAGGAGCTGCGCGGCCACCGCGGCCACCGCCCGGGCCAGCGCCGGGAGCCGCCCCCGGAGCCGCGCCCCGAGGGATGGCAGAGTGTCCCGGGGGGTGCCCAGGGACCAGCGGGGACCGCCTGGGGACACCTGGGGACAATGAGAGACAATGGGGACATTGGGGACATCCAGGGGATTGGGGACACTGGGGACATTGGGGACAGCGTGTCCCGGGGGGTGCCCAGGGACCAGCGGGGACCGCCGGGGGACACCTGGGGACATTGAGAGACATTGGGGACATTGGGGACATTGGGGACATTGGGGACATTGGGGACACTGAGGGGATTGGGGACACTGGGGACAGCGTGTCCTGAGGGGTGCCCAGGGACCAGCGGGGACCGCCGGGGGACACCTGGGGACAGAGGGGACATTGGGGACATCCAGGAGATTGGGGACATTGAGGGGATTGGGGACATTGGGGACATTGGGGACATTGGGGACAGCGTGTCCCGGGGGGTGCCCAGGGACCAGCGGGGACCCCCTGGGGACACCTGGGGACAGAGGGGACAGTGGGGGGATTGGGGACATTGGGGACATTGGGGGGATTGGGGACATTGGGGACATTGAGGACAGTGGGGACATTGGGGACATTGGGGACATTGGGGACATTGAGAGACAATGGGGACATTGGGGACATTGGGGACAGCGTGTCCCGGGGGGTGCCCAGGGACCAGCGGGGACCCCCCGGGGGACACCTGGGGACAGAGGGGACAGTGGGGGGATTGGGGACATTGGGGACATTGGGGGGATTTGGGGACATTGGGGGGATTGGGGACATTGGGGGGATTGGGGACATTGGGGACATTGGGGACATCCAGGGGATTGGGGACATTGGGGGACATCGGGGACATTGGGGGGATTGGGGACATTGAGGACACTGGGGACATTGGGGACATTGGGGACATTGAGGGACAATGGGGACATTGAGAGACATTGGGGACAGAGGGGACATTGGGGACATTGGGGACATTGGGGACATTGGGGACATTGGGGACATTGGGGACATCCAGGGGATTGGGGACATTGGGGACAGTGGGGACAGCGTGTCCCGGGGGGTGCCCAGGGACCAGCGGGGACCGCCTGGGGACACCTGGGGACAGAGGGGACACTGAGGGGACACTGAGAGACAATGGGGACATTGGGGACATTGGGGACATTGGGGACAGAGGGGACACTGAGGGGACACTGAGAGACAATGGGGACATTGGGGACATTGGGGACATTGGGGACATCCAGGGGATTGGGGACATTGGGGACACTGGGGACATTGGGGACAGAGGGGACAGAGGGGACATTGGGGACATTGGGGACAACAGGGACAGTGGGGACAATGGGGACATCCAGGGGATTGGGGACATTGGGGACATTGGGGACAGTGGGGACATTGGGGACATTGGGGACAGCGTGTCCTGGGGGGTGCCCAGGGACCAGCGGGGACCGCCTGGGGACACCTGGGGACATTGGGGACATTGAGGGGATTGAGGACAGTGGGGACACTGAGAGACAACGGGGACATTGGGGACATTGGGGACATTGGGGACATTGGGGACATTGGGGGGATTGGGGACATTGGGGACATTGGGGACAGTGCAGGGGATCGGAGGGTTTGGGGACATTGGGGACATTGGGGACACACTGGGGACACTGGGGACATTGGGGACATTGGGGACACTCAGGGATTTGGGGACATTGGGGACATTTGGGGTCACGGCCGCCATCTTGTCCCCGTGCTTGTTGAAGATGTGCTTGCGCACGAACTCGGGGCCCTGGGGACAGTTGGGGACATTGGGGACACTGGGGACACTCAGGGGACACTCAGGGGACACTGACAGGATTGGGGACATTGGGGACATTTGGGGACATTGGAGTCACGGCCGCCATCTTGTCCCCATGCTTGTTGAAGATGTGCTTGGGGACAAACTCGGGGCCCTGGGGACATTGGGGACATTGGGGACACTCAGGGCATTGGCGACACTCAGGGGTTTGGGGACATTTGGGGACATTTGGGGGATTTGGGGACATTGTGGTCACGGCCGCCATCTTGTCCCCGTGCTTGTTGAAGATGTGCTTGGGGACAAACTCGGGGCCCTGGGGACATTGGGGACATTGGGGACACTCAGGGGACACTGACAGGATTGGGGACACTCAGGGGACATTGGGAACACTCAGGGGTTTGGGGACATTTTAGGGACATTGGGGACATTTTTGGGGACATTTTTTGGGGACATTTTTGGGGACATTTTTCGGGTCCCACCTCCTCGAAGCCGAGCTCCAGCGCCGGGACCCCGGCGGCCGCGGTGAACGGGAACGCGGCGGAGTCGGGGGACAGGGGGCGGATCCTGGGACAGGTGGGGACAGGTGGGACAGGTGTGACCCCAGGTGTGTCCCAGGTGTGTCCCAGGTGTGCCCAGGTGTGCCCAGGTGTGTCCCCAGGTGTCCCCAGGTGTCCCCAGGTGTGCCCAGGTGTGCCCAGGTGTGCCCAGGTGTGCCCAGCTGTCCCCAGGTGTGCCCAGGTGTATCCCAGGTGTATCCCAGGTGTGTCCCAGGTGTGTCCAGGTGTGCCCAGGTGTGCCCAGGTGTGCCCAGGTGTGTCCCCAGGTGTCCCCAGGTGTGCCCAGGTGTGCCCAGGTGTGTCCCCAGCTGTCCCCAGGTGTGTCTCAGGTGTGCCCAGGTGTATCTCAGGTGTGCCCAGGTGTGCCCAGGTGTGCCCAGGTGCTCACACTTCGCTCTCCCAGCCCCGCCCGGGCCGGCTCAGCTGCTCCAGGAGACTTTTCCCGCCCTCGTTCGGACTCTCCACCTTTTTTTTGGGGGGGGTGAAAGGTCACGGTGAGGTCTGACCCCTCCCCCACCCCCACACAGCCCCTCCCCCACTCCCCCCCGCCCCTCCCCCACCCCCCCCCCGCCCCTCCCCCACCTGCTCCAGCGCGCTCTCCACCAGGTTCACCAGGGTCGGGCTCGTCCTCACCACGAACCGGTCGCCCCCTGGGTGGGGGGAGGGGTCAGGGCAGGGTGGGGGAGGGGTGGAGGCCCCTCCCCCTCCCCCCAGACACGCCCCCCCGGGGTGGGGGAGGGGCGCACCCAGCACGGCGCGGTCCAGGCTGACGTAGGCGGCGACTTTGGTGTGGAGCAGCTCGGGGTAGCCCTGTGGGGGGAGGGGTGGGGTCAGGGAGGGTGTGGCAGAGTGGGGGAGGGGCGGGGTCAGGGGTCAGAGGTCACCTCGAGCCACTCGGTGGCCCCCAGGTGTCCGAACTCGCCGCCGTCCCAGCTGACGAAGAGGAGGGTCCGGCGGAGCTGGAACCCTGCGGGGGGAGGGTGGGGGAGGGGCGGGGGGTGGGGGAGGGGCTGAGGGAACTCAGGGGCCTCCCCTCCCCCCACCCCAAATCCCAAAATTCGGGATTTTCCCCAAAAAAATTTGGACCAGTTCGAAAATTTTCATTTTTTGAGATCCCCCGAATTTCCCGCCAATTCTGGCCCCGCCCCCGCCCAGGCCCCGCCCAGGCCCCGCCCCCGGCCCCGCCCCCTCACCCTCGCGGCCAATGGCGGCGAAGAACCGCGCCAGCTCCAGCAGGAGGGCGGTGCCCACGCCCGAGGCCGCCGCCCCCGGCCCCAGCGAATCGCGTCGGGCGCCCACGATGACGTAACAGTCTGGGGGGGCGGGGTCAGCGAGGCCACGCCCCCACAGTGATATTGGATTGCCACGCCCCCCCACCACGCCCATTCGGCCACACCCAATCAGATTCTGTTGTTTGGGTTTGGGTGACCACGCCCTCCTCTGGCCACGCCCATCAGTGGGAACACGCCCATGTACTGACCACGCCCACTCAGTGCCCCTCCTGGTGGCCACACCCAAATGGCCACACCCACTGACCACCCAAACAATGGCCACACCCTGAAATGACCACACCCCAAAAATGACCACACCCACTGACCACACCCACTGACCACACCCATTGACCAAACCCAAAATGACCACACCTAAACGGTCACACGCACTGACCACACCCCAAACTGACCCCACCCACATCCTAAATGACCACACCCACTGACCACACCCTCAAATGACCACGCCCACTGACCACACCCCAAAATGACCACACCCAGTGACCACACCCCAAAATTACCACACGCACATCCAGAATGACCACACCCACTGACCACACCCTAAAATGACCATACCCACACCCACACCCACTGACTGGACCTAAATGACCACACCCAGTGACCACACCTCCGAAATGACCACACCCCCATGACCACACTCACTGACCATACCCTAATGACCACGCCTACATCCTAAATGACCACACCCACTGACCACACCCCAAAATTACCACTGACCACACAAAAAAAATGACCACACCCATTGACCAAACCCAAATGACCACACCCAGCCACACCCACTGACCACACCCTAAAATGACCACGCCCCCAAATGACCACACCCCAATGACCACACCCACTGACCACACCCACATTTTAAATTACCACACCCAAACGACCACACCCAGTGACCACACCCCAAAATTACCACACCCACACCCACTGACCACACCCTAAAATGACCATACCCACACCCACACCCACTGACTGGACCTAAATGACCACACCCAGTGACCACACCTCCAAATGACCACACCCACAGCCACTGACCACACAAAAAATGACCACACCCACTGACCACACCCTGAAATTACCACACGCACATCCAGAATGACCACACCCACTGACCACACCCTAAAATGACCACACCCACTGTCTGGATCTAAATGACCACACCCACTGACCACATCCAAACGGTCAAACCCACTGACCACACCCCCAAATGACCACACCCAATGACCACACCCCCAAATGACCACACCCAATGACCACACCCAATGACCACACCGTAAAATGGCCACACCCAAAGTTACCAAACCCATTGACCACACCCTAAAATGACCACACCCAAAATTGACCACACCCATTGACCACACCCTCAAAATGACCACACCCCCAAAATGACCACACCCAAACAGCCACACCCATTTACCAAACCCTAAAATGGCCACACCCCAAACCAGCCCCACCCTCTGACCACACCCACATGCAAACTGACCACACCCACTGACCACACCCTAAAATGACCACACCCACTGTCTGGATCTAAATGACCACACCCACTGACCACACCCAAACGGTCAAACCCACTGACCACACCCCCAAATGACCACACCCAATGACCACACCCCAATGACCACACCCCAAAATGACCACACCGTAAAATGACCACACCCACTGACCACACCCCAAAATGACCACGCCCACTGACCACACCCCAAAATGACCACACCCACTGACTGGACCTAAATGACCACACCCAGTGACCACACCCAGTGACCACACCCCAAAATGACCACACCCCCAAATCACCACACCCAGTGACCACACCCCAAAAATGACCACACCCCAAACAAAACCCCACCCTTTGACCACACCCCTCGGCCCCGCCCCCTTTATCCCCGCCCCCCTTTGGCCCCGCCCCTCACCGGGCTCCAGGCGCCCCTGCAGCGCCCCGAAGAGACCACGCCCCCAAATGACCACACCCCAAACCAAACCCACTGACCACACCCCCAAATGACCACACCCACTGACCACACCCACATCCTAAATGACCACACCCACTGACCACACCCCAAAATGACCACACTCTAGTGACCACACCCCAAAATGACCACACCCCCAGCCAGCCCCACCCACTGACCACACCTGAATGACCACACCCAAATGACCACACCCACACCCAAAAGGACCACACCCTAAAATTACTACACCTTGAAATGGCCACACCCACTGACCACACCCAAACTGACCCCACCCAAAATTGGCCACACCCAAATCCTAAATGACCACACCCAAAATTACCACACCCACTGATCACACCCTAATGACCACATCCACTGACCACACCCCAAAAATGACCACACCCCAAACCAAACCCCACCCTCTGACCACACCCCCTTTAGCCCCGCCCCCGTTGGCCCCGCCCCTCTTTAGCCCCGCCCCTCACCGGCCTCCAGGCGCCCCTGCAGCGCCCCAAAGAGACCACGCCCCCAAATGACCACACCCCAAATGACCACACCCACACCCACTGAGCACACTAAAAAATGACCACACCCAAACGGCCACACCCACTGACCATACCCTAAATGACCACACCCGAATGGTCACACTCACTGACCACACCTCTGAAATGACCACACCCCAATGACCACACCCACACCCACTGACCACACCCCAAAATGACCACACCCACTGGGCACACCCACTGACCACACCCTCAAATGACCACACCCAGTGACCACACCCCAAAAATGACCACACCCCAAACCAAACCCCGCCCTCTGACCCCACCCCCTTTAGCCCCGCCCCCTTTAGCCTTGGCCCCGCCCCTCACCGGGCTCGAGGCGCCCCCGCAGCGCCCCGAAGAGACCACGCCCCAAAATGACCACACCCCTTTAGCCCCGCCCCCCTTAGCCCCGCCCCCCTTAGCCCCGCCCCCCGTTGTCCCCGCCCCTCACCGGGCTCGAGGCGCCCCCGCAGCGCCCCGAAGAGACCACGCCCCAAAATGACCACACCCCTTTAGCCCCGCCCCCCTTAGCCCCGCCCCCCTTAGCCCCGCCCCCCGTTGTCCCCGCCCCTCACCGGGCTCGAGGCGCCCCCGCAGCGCCCCGAAGAGACCACGCCCCAAAATGACCACACCCCTTTAGCCCCGCCCCCCTTAGCCCCGCCCCCCTTAGCCCCGCCCCCCGTTGTCCCCGCCCCTCACCGGGCTCGAGGCGCCCCCGCAGCGCCCCGAAGACGCTGGTCAGGGTCCCCGGGCGCGTCCCCTCCCCCGCCCGGCTCAGCTGCAGCCGCCGCCCCCCCGGGGGGGGGAGGAACCGCAGGGACCCCCCCGGGAGCCACCGCGGGGGGGCGGGGCGGGAGTCCAGGGACCTGGAACGGGGGGGGGAGGGGTCAGGGGGGATCCTGGTATTGGGGGAGGGGTCAGGGAATGGGGGAGGGGTCGGGGAATGGGGGAGGGGTCAGGGAATGGGGGAGGGGTCAGGGAATGGGGGAGGGGTCAGGGAATGGGGGAGGGGTGGGGCGGGAGTCCAGGGACCTGGAACGGGGGGGGGGAGGGGGGGTCAGGGGAGGAGGAGGGGCGGGGCGGGAGTCCAGGGCCCTGGAACGGGGGGGGGGAGGGGTCAGGGGGTGGGGGAGGGGTCGGGGAATGGGGGAGGGGTCAGGGAATGTGGGAGGGGTCAGGGAATGGGGGAGGGGTCAATGGGGACCCTGGAATGGGGGAGGGGGAGGGGTCAGGGGGAGGGGGAGGGGTCAGGGTATGGGGGAGGGGCGGGGCGGGAGTCCAGGGACCTGGAATGGGAATGGGGGAGGGGTCAGAGGGGACCCTGGAATGGGGGAGGGGGCGGGGAATGAGGGGGAGGGGGCTGGGGGGGGTTTTGGGTTCTGGATTTGAGGGGGGGTCCCCGAGTTTGGGGGTTGATTTCGGGGGGGATTTCGGGGTGATTTCAGGGAATTTTTGGGGTGATTTCAGGGTGATTTTGGAGGATTTTGGAGGATTTTTTTGGGGGGATTTTCAGGATATTTTTGGGATTTTTTTGGGGTGATTTTGGGGTGATTTCACAGCGGTTTTGAGGTGATTTTGAGATGATTTTTGGGATGATTTTAGGGTGATTTCGGGATGATTTTTGGGATGTTTTTTGTGGTGATTTCAGGGTATTTTTGGAGTCCTTTCATGGCGGTTTTGGGGTGATTTTGGGGTGATTTCAGGATGATTTTTGGGGTGATTTTGAGGATATTTTTTGGGTGATTTCGGGGTATTTTTGGGATGATTTTAGGGTGATTTTGGGGCGGTTTTGGGATGTTTTTTTGGGTGATTTTGGGATGTTTTTTGTGGTGATTTTGGGGCGATATTGGGTTTTTTTTGGCGGTGATTTCAGGGTGATTTTGGGTGTTTTTCGGGGTGATTTCGGAGTAATTTCAGGGCGGTTTTGGGGTGATTTCAGGGTGTTTTTAGGACAGGTTTTTGGGGTGATTTGGGGTTTTTTTGGGATGATTTTAGAGTGATTTTTGGGGTGATTTTGGGGCAGTTTTGGGGTGATTTTCGGGGTGATTTGGGGGTGGTTTTGGGGCAGGTTTTTGGGGTGATTTTGGCGGTGATTTCAGGGTGATTTTTGGGGTGATTTGGGGTTTTTTGGGATGATTTCAGAGTGATTTCATGGTGATTTTGGGGTGGTTTTGGGGGTTTTTTTTGGCAGGTTTTCAGGGTGATTTTTGTGGTGATTTCAGGGTGATTTTTGGGGTGATTTTGGGGTGATTCCAGGGGAGGTTTTTGGGTGATTTTTTTTTTTGGTGATTTCAGGGAATTTTTTGGTGATTTTTGGGTGATTTTGGGAAAGTTTTGGGGTAATTTTGGGGATATTTTTGGGATGATTTCAGGGTGTTTTTTGGGGTTTTTTGGGATGATTTCGGGGCAGTTTTGGGATGTTTTTTTGGGTGATTTCAGGGTGATTTTGGGGTGATTTTTGGGCGATTTTTGGGATGTTTTTTTGGGTGATTTCAGAGTGATTTGGGGGCGATTTTGGGGTGATTTTTGGGTGTTTTTCAGGGTGATTTTGGAGTGATTTTTGGGATGATTTCAGGGTGATTTTTGGGGTCATTTCATGGCGGTTTTGGGGTAATTTTGGGGTGATTTTTGGGGTGATTTTCGGGGTGACTATTGGGGTGATTTCAGGGTACTTTTGGGGTGGTTTTAGGGAAAATTTTAGGGTAATTTTGGGGGTGATTTTGGGATGGTATTTGGGGTCATTTTGGGTTTTTTTGGGGTCATTTCGGGGGGTTTTTTGGGTGATTTTTTGGGTGATTTCAGGGAATTTTTGGGGTGATTTTGGCGGTGATTTCGGGGTGATTTGAGGGATATTTTTGGGATTATTTCGGGGTGGTTTTTGGAGTCCTTTCATGGCGGTTTTGGGGTGATTTTGAGATGATTTTTGGGATGATTTTAGGGTGATTTCGGGATGATTTTTGGGGCAGGTTTTTGAGGTGTTTTTGGGGTGATTTTGGGGTTTCTTTGGGGTGATTTCACGGCGGTTTTGGGGTGATTTTGAGATGATTTTTGGGATGATTTTAGGGTGATTTCAGGATGATTTTTGGGGCAGGTTTTTGGGGTGATTTCGGGGTGATTTCAGGGTGATTTTGGGGTGATTTCACAGCGGTTTTGGGGTGATTTTGAGATGATTTTCGGGATGATTTTTGGGATGTTTTTTGTGGTGATTTCGGGGTGGTTTGGGGGCGGTTTTGGGGTGATTTTTGGGGTGATTTCAGGATGATTTTTGGGGTGATTTTGAGGATATTTTTGTGGTGATTTCGGGGTATTTTCGGCCCCCCCACCTGATGAGCCGCGCCGCCGTGTTGGCGCTGATCGGGTGCGCCGGGATCGGGGGAACCCCCGGGGGGGGCCCGGGGGGGGCGCGGCCGCTGAACGAGGGGAACCCCCGGCTGAAGGGGTCCCCCAAACCGTCCTGGATCTGGGGGGACAGGTGAGATCCAAAACACCCCCCAAAAAACCCAAAAAAACAAAAAAAAACCCAAAAAAACCCCCCCAACCCGTCCTGGATCTGGGGGGACAAATCAGAGCCCAAAAAACCCCAAAATCACCCCAAAAAATACCCACCAAACCCCCCCAAAAATCCCCCCAACCCGTCCTGGATCTGTGGGGACAGGTGAGACCCCAAAATACCCCCAAAAAAAAAAAAAAAACCCCAAAAAACCCCCAAAAAACCCCCCCAAAAAACCCCAAAACCCCCCAAAAAAACCAAAAAAAAACCCAAAACCCCCAAAATCACCCAAAATCCCCCCAAACCTACCCAAATTCCCCCTCAGAGACCCCAGACCACCCCAAAACCCCACCCCCGAACCCCAAAAGTTCCCTTGAGACCCCAAATCCCCCCTGAGAGAACCCCCCAAATCCCCCTCAAACTCCCCAAATACCCCAAAATCCCGACTTAGACCCCCCCAAATTCCCTGAGACCCCCCAAATCCCCCCCAAACCTCCCCAAAATCCCCCCTCAGACCCCCCAAAATTCCCCCAAATCCCCCTCAAATCTCCTCAATCCCCCCCAAATTCCCTCAGACCCCCCAAAATCCCCCCAAAACTCCCCCAAATCCCCCCTCAGACCCCCAAAAACACCAAAAAATCCCCAAAATCCCCCCTTGACCCCCCAAATCCCCCAAAATTCCCAAATTCCCTCTCAGACCCCTCAAAATCCCGCCAAAACTCCCCCAAAATCCCCCCTCAGAACCCCCCAAACCCCCCCAAATCCCCCCCCAAATCCCCCAAAATTCCCTCTCAGACCCCCCCTAAATCCCCCCCCCCAACCCCCCCCAAGCCCCCCCCCGCGCCCCCCACTCACGTGCACGGTCACGGCCGTGTCCCCCCCCAGCCCGGGGTCCCCCCCAGGCCCGGCCGAGTCCCGGGGGTCCGGGTACAGCAGGACCCCCACGGCCCCCGCGGCCGCCGCCGCCGCCACCTGCCCCCGAAATTTGGGTTGGGGTCTCGTTAGAATCCAGGCTGGGGTCTCGTGAAAATCCCCCAAATCCGGGCTGGGGTCTCCCTTAAATCCCCCAAATCCGGGCTGGGGTCTCCCTTAAACCCCCCCCCAAAATCCGGGCTGGGGTCTGCAGCCCCCAAATCTGGGTTGGGGTCTCCAATCCCCTCCAAATCCGGGCGGGGGTCTCGTTAAAATCTGGGCTGGGGTCTCCTTAAAATCCCCCCCGAATTTGGGTTGGGGTCTCGTTAAAATCCGGGCTGGGGTCTCCCTTAAACCCCCCCAAAATTTGGGTTGGGGTCTCGTTAAAACCCCCCCGAATTTGGGTTGGGGTCTCGTTAAAATCTGGGCTGGGGTCTCTGATCCCCCCAAATGGGGCTGGGGTCTGCAAACCCAAATCTGGGTTGGGGTCTCGTTAAAATCTGGGCTGGGGTCTCCCTTAAATCCCCCCAAATTTGGGGTCGTGTCCCCCTCCCCCCCCCCAAATTTGGGGTCAGGGTCCCCCTTCCTTCTCTCCCACCCCCCAATTTTGGGGTCAGGGTTCCACTCCCCCCTCCCCCACCCCCCAATTTCAGCCCTCCCCCCAATTTCAGCCCCCTCCCCAATTTCGGGGGTCCCTCCCCAGTTTTGGGTCTCCCCTCTCCCCCTCCCCAAATCTGGGATCCCCCTCCCCATTTTGAGCCCCCCCCCCCTCAATTTTGGTGCCCCCTCCCCCCCCAAATTTGGGATCCCCCCTCTCCCCTCCCCCCCAAAATTTTGGGATGCCCCCCCCCCCCCAATTTCAGCCCCCTCCCCAATTTCGGGGGTCCCACCTGGTGGGCGGGGCTGCCCCTCCCCCATTTTGGGGTCTGCCCCTCCCCCTCCCCAATTTCGGGGGTCCCACCTGGTGGGCGGGGCTGCCCCTCCCCCATTTTGGGGTCCCCTCCCCAATTTCGGGGGTCCCACCTGGTGGGCGGGGCTGCCCCTCCCCCATTTCCGGCCCCTCCCCCTCCCCAATCCGGGGGTCTCTCTCCCCTCCCCCCCCCAATTTCGGGGGTCCCACCTGGTGGGCGGGGCTGCCCCTCCCCCATTTCCGGCCCCTCCCCCTCCCCAATCCGGGGGTCTCTCTCCCCTCCCCCCCCCAATTTCGGGGGTCCCACCTGGTGGGCGGGGCTGCCCCTCCCCAGCCGCAGCAGCATCACGTGACCTCGGGCCGAGACCCCCCGGGCCCGGAGCTCGGACAGGTCCTGGGGGCGGCCGAAGTGCCCGTAGACCAGACCCCCCTGCGGCCAGAGGGGGCAAGGGGTCAGTCAGGGTCAGCAGGGGTCAAGGGGTCAGTCAGGGGTCAGTCAATGATCACTCAGGGGTCAGCGGGGTCACTCAGGGGTCAGTGGTCACTCAGAAGTTAGTGGTCACTCAGTGGTCAGTGGTCACTCAGCGGTTAGCGGTCACTCAGTGGTCACTCAGTGGTCACTCAGTGGTCAGGAGTCACTCAGTGGTCACTCTGGGGCAGTCAGGAGTTAGTCAATGATCAGTCAATGGTCACTCAGTGGTGAGTGGGGTCACTCAGGGGTCACTCAGTGGTGAGTGGTCACTCAGTGCTCACTCAGTGGTCACTCACCAGTCAGTGGTCACTCAGGGGTCACTCAGCAGTCAGTGGTCACTCAGTGGTCAGTGGTTACTCAGCAGTTAGTGGTCACTCAGTGGTCACTCAGGGGTCAGTCAGTGGTCACTCATGGGGTCACTCAGGGGTCAGACAGGGGTCACTCAGGGGTCAGTCCGTGGTCACTCAGCAGTCACTCAGCAGTCAGTGGTCACTCAGTGGTCACTCAGGGGTCAGAGGGGTCAGTCAGGGGTCAGCAGGGTCACTCAGCGGTCACTCAGTGGTCAGTGGTCACTCAGCGGTTAGTGGTCACTCAGTGGTCAGGAGTCACTCAGTGGTCACTCACGGGCACTCAGGGTCAGTCAATGATCAGTCAATGGTCACTCAGGGGTCAGTGGTCACTCAGTGGTCAGACAGTGGTCACTCAGCAATCAGTGGTCACTCAGTGGTCAGTGGTCTCTCAGGGGTCACTCAGTGGTTACTCAGTGATCAGTCAGTGGTCAGTGATCACTCAGTGGTCACTCAGGAGCAGTCAGGGGTCAGTCAATGATCAGTCAATGGTCACTCAGGGGTCAGTGGTCACTCAGTCATCACTCAGTGGTCGCTCAGTGGTCAGGAGTCACTCAAGGGTCAGTCAGTGGTCAGTGGTCACTCAGGGGTCACTCAGTGGTCAGTCAGTGGTCAGTCAATGATCAGTCAATGCTCACTCAGGGGTCAGTGGTCACTCAGTCGTCACTCAGTGGTCACTCAGTGGTCAGGAGTCACTCAGGGGTCAGTCAGTGGTCAGTGGTCACTCAGTGGTCAGGAGTCACTCAAGGGTTAGTCAGTGGTCAGTGATCACTCAGGGGTCACTCAGTGGTCACTCAGTGGTCACTCAGCAGTCAGTGGTCACTCAGCGGTCAGTGGTCACTCAGTGGTCACTCAGTGGTCACTCAGTGGTGAGTCAGTGGTCAGTGGTCACTCAGCAGTCAGTGGTCACTCAGCGGTCACTCACCGTGGCGTTGCCGGACACGCTCCAGGCGCAGAAAGAAACGGTCAGTGATGGTCAGTGGTGGTCAGTAGTGGTCAGTGATGGTCAGTGGTGGTCAGTAGCGGTCAGTGATGGTCAGTAGGGGTCAGTAGTGGTCAGAGATGGTCAGTAGCGGTCAGTAGCAGTCAGTGATGGTCAGTGATGGTCAGTGATGGTCAGTGATGGTCAGTAGTGGTCAGTGGTCACTCAGTGGTCACTCACCGTGGCGTTGCCGGACACGCTCCAGGCGCAGAAAGGAACAGTCAGTGATGGTCAGTAATGGTCAGTGATGGTCAGTACCAGTCAGTGATGGTCAGTAGTGGTCAGTGGTCACTCAGTGGTCAGTGGTCACTCACCATGGCGTTGCCGGACACGCTCCAGGCACAGAAAGGAACGGTCAGTGATGGTCAGTGGTGGTCAGTGATGGTCAGTGATGGTCAGTGATGGTCAGTAGCGGTCAGTAGTGGTCAGTAGTGGTCAGCGGTCAGTGGTCACTCACCGTGGCATTGCCAGACACGCTCCAGGCGCAGAAAGGAATGGTCAGTGACGGTCAGTGGTGGTCAGTGATGGTCAGTGATGGTCAGTGATGGTCAGTAGCGGTCAGTAGTGGTCAGTAGTGGTCAGCGGTCACTCACCGTGGCGTTGCCGGACACGCTCCAGGCGCAGAAAGGAATGGTCAGTGACGGTCAGTGGTGGTCAGTGATGGTCAGTGATGGTCAGTGATGGTCAGTAGCGGTCAGTGGTCACTCAGTGGTCACTCAGTGGTCACTCACTGGTCAGTGGTCACTCACTGTGGCGTTGCCGGACACGCTCCAGGCACAGAAAGGAACGGTCAGTGACGGTCAGTGGTGGTCAGTGATGGTCAGTGATGGTCAGTGATGGTCAGTGATGGTCAGTGATGGTCAGTAGCGGTCAGTGGTCACTCAGTGGTCAGTGGTCACTCACCGTGGCGTTGCCGGACACGCTCCAGGCACAGAACGCTTCCGGGTCCAGCGGGAGCCGCTCGAGCTCCTCCCCCTCCGGCCCCACCCAGCGCAGAGTGACCTCACCCCTGGGTCAAAGGTCAAAGGTCAGGGGTCACCACAATGACCACCGCAGTGACCGCACCCCTGGGTCAGAGGGCAAAGGTCAGGGGTCACCACAATGACCACCGCAGTGACCTCGCCCCTGGACAGAGGGCAAAGGTCAGGGGTCACCACAGTGACCAGTGCAGAGTGACCTCACCCCTGGGTCAAAGGTCAGGGGTCACCCAATGACCTCACTCCTGGGTCAGAGGGCAAAGGTCAGGGGTCACCCAGTGACCAGTGCAGTGACCTCACCCCTGGCCAGAGGTCAAAGGTCAGGGGTCACCCCATCAGCTCTGACCCCTCCCCCACCCCGTGACCCCTCCATGACCCCGTGACCCCCCTGTGACCCCCCTTGACCCCATGACCCTCCGTGACCCCCCATGACCCCTCCATGACCCCATGACCCCCTCGTGACCCCCCTTGACCCCATGACCCTCCGTGACCCCCCATGACCCCTCCATGACCCTGTGACCCCTCCGTGACCCCTGCATGACCCTGTGACCCCTCAATGACCCCGTGACCCTCCTGTGACCCCCTCATGACCCTGTGACCTTCCATGACCCCTCGTGACCCCATGACCCCCTCAGGCCCCTCCCCCATTACCCCCATGACCCCGTGACCCCTCCATGACCCCCGTGACCTCCCCATGACCCCGTGACCCCTCCATGACCCCGCGACCCCGGTGACCCTCCTGTAACCCCATGACCTCTCTGTCACCCCGTGACCCTGTGACCCCCTTCGTGACCCCTCCATGACCCCGTGACCCTGTGACCCCGTGACCCCATGACCCCGTGACCCCCCGTGACCCCCCCGGTCACCTGGTGGGCAGGGGGAGGGGCTGTGGGCGGCTCCAGGCCCGGGTCAGCCCCGCCCCCGCCAGGGCCCCGAGCACCGATTGGGCGAGAGCGCGGCCACGCCCCGACCCCGCCCCGTGCGGCCCCGCGCTGACCAGCCTGCGGACACGGGGAGCGGTCAGTAATGGTCAGTGGGGGCAGTGAGGGTCAGTGAGGGGCAGTGGTCAGTAATGGGCAGTGGGGTCAGTGATGGTCAGTGTGGGCAGTGGTCAGTGGGCAGTGTGGTCAGTGTGGTCAGTAATAGTCAGTAATGGTCAGTGTGGTCAGTGATGGTCAGTAATGGTCACTAATGGTCACTGTGGTCAGTGGTCAGTGATGGGCAGTGTAGTCACTGGTCAGTGGTCAGTGGCCAGTGTGGTCAGTAAAGGCCAGTGGTCAGTGTGTTCACTGGTCAGTGGTCACTGTGGTCACTGGTCAGTAATGGTCAGTAACGGTCACTGTGGTCAGTGTCAGTAATGGTCAGTGGTCAGTGTGGTCAGTGATGGTCAGTGGTCAGTGATGGGCAGTAATGGTCAGTGATGGTCAGTAACGGTCACTAATGGTCACTGTGGTCAGTGGTCAGTGTAGTCACTGGTCAGTAATGGTCAGTGTGGTCAATAATGACCAGTAGTCAGTGTGTTCACTGGTCAGTGGTCACTGTGGTCACCGGTCAGTAATGATCAATAATGGTCAGTGTGGTCAGTGATGGTCAATGGTGGGCAGTGATGGGCAGCGGTCAGTGATGGTCAGTGGTCACTGTGGTCACTGGTCAGTAATGGTTAGTAATGCTCAGTGCGGTCAGTGTCAGTAATGGTCACTGGTCAGTGGTCACTGTGGTCAGTGTGGTCAGTGATGGTCAGTGGTCACTGGTCAGTAATGGTCAGTGTGGTCAGTAATAGTCAGTAACGGTCAGTGTGGTCAGTGATGGTCAGTAACGGTCACTAATGGTCACTGTGGTCAGTGGTCAGTGTGGTCACTGGTCAGTAATGGTCAGTGTGGTCAGTAATACTCAGTAATGGTCAGTGTGGTCACTGTGGTCAGTAACAGTCACTAATGGTCACTGTGTTCACTGGTCAGTGATGGTCAGTGATGGTCAGCAACGGTCAGTGATGGTCAGTGGTGGGCAGTGGTCAGAGTGCTCACTGTGGTCAGTGTGGTCACTGTGGTCACTGTGGTCAGTGTGGTCAGTGAGGGGCAGTGATGGGCAGTAATGGTCATGGTGGTCAGTGGTCAGTGTGGTCATGGGTCAGTGATGGTCAGTGGTCACTGGTCAGTAATGGTCAGTGTGGTCAGTGATGGTCAGTAACGGTCACTAATGGTCACTGTGCTCACTGGTCAGTGATGGGCAGTGATGGGCAGTGTAGTCACTGGTCAGTAATGGTCAGTGTGGTCAATGGTGGGCAGCGTGGTCAGTAACGGTCAGTAATGGTGAGTGGTCACTAGTCAGTAATGGTCAGTGTGGTTACTGTGGTCAGTAACGGTCAGTAATGGTCAGTGGTCAGTGATGGTCAGTGACGGTCAGTGTGGTTACTGGTCAGTAATGGTCAGTAATGGTCAGTGTGGTCAGTGATGGGCAGTGTAGTCACTGGTCAGTGATCAGTGGCCAGTGTGGTCAGTAAAGGCCAGTAGTCAGTGTGTTCACTGGTCAGTGGTCACTGTGGTAACTGGTCAGTAACGGTCAGTTACAGTGAGTGTGGTCGGTAATGGTCAGTAGTGGGCAGTGGTCAGTGGTCACTGGTCAGTAATGGTCACTGTGGTCACGGGTCAGTGATGGTCAGTGATAGTCAGTAATGGTCAGTAATGGTCAGTAATGGTCAGTAACAGTCAGTGATGGTCAGTAACGGTCAGTAACGGTCAGTAACGGTCAGTGATAGTCAGTAATGGTCAGTGATGCTCAGTAAAGGTCAGTAACGGTCACAGTGGTCAGTGATGGTCAGTAACGGTCAGCAATGGTGAGTGGTCACTGGTCAGTAATGGTCAGTGTGGTCAGTAATACTCAGTAATGGTCAGTGTGGTCACTGTGGTCAGTAACAGTCACTAATGGTCACTGTGGTCACTGGTCAGTGATGGGCAGTGTAGTCACTGGTCAGTAATGGTCAGTGTGGTCAATGGTGGGCAGCGTGGTCAGTAACGGTCAGTAATGGTGAGTGGTCACTAGTCAGTAATGGTCAGTGTGGTCACTGTGGTCAGTAACGGTCAGTAATGGTCAGTGGTCAGTGATGGTCAGTGACGGTCAGTGTGGTTACTGGTCAGTAATGGTCAGTAATGGTCACTGTGGTCAGTGACGGTCAGTAACAGTCACTAATGGTCACTGTGGTCAGTGGTCAGTGTGGTCAGTAATGGCCAGTGGTCAGTGTGTTCACTGGTCAGTGGTCACTGTGGTAACTGGTCAGTAATGGTCAGTTACGGTGAGTGTGGTCGGTAATGGTCAGTGGTGGGCAGTGGTCAGTGGTCACTGGTCAGTAATGGTCACTGTGGTCACGGGTCAGTAATGGTCAGTGGTGGGCAGTGGTCAGTGGTCACTGGTCAGTAATGGTCACTGTGGTCACTGGTCAGTGTGGTCACGGGTCAGTGATGGTCAGTGTGGTCAGTGTCAGTAATGGTCACTGGTCAGTGGTCAGTGTGGTCAGTGATGGTCAGTGGTCAGTGATGGGCAGTAATGGTCAGTGATGGTCAGTAACGGTCACTAATGGTCACTGTGGTCAGTGGTCAGTGTAGTCACTGGTCAGTAATGGTCAGTGTGGTCAATAATGACCAGTAGTCAGTGTGTTCACTGGTCAGTGGTCACTGTGGTCACCAGTCAGTAATGATCAATAATGGTCAGTGTGGTCAGTGATGGTCAATGGTGGGCAGTGATGGGCAGCGGTCAGTGGTGGGTAGTGGTCAGTGGTCACTGGTCAGTGATGGTCAGTAACAGTCAGTAATGGTCACTGTGGACAGTGGTCAGTGTAGTCACTGGTCAGTAATGGTCAGTGTGGTCAGTAATGGCCCGTGGTCAGTGTGGTCACTGGTCAGTAACAGTCAGTAATGGTCAGTGTGGTCAGTAACTGTCAGTAATGGTAAGTAATGGTCAGTGGTCAGTGTAGTCAGTGTGCTAAGTGTGGTCAGTGGTCACTGGTCAGTAATGGGCAGTGGTGGGCAGTGATGGGCAGCGGTCAGTGGTCACTGGTCACTGTGGTCACTGTGGTCAGTGATGGTCAGTGATGGTCAGTAACGGTCAGTGACGGTCAGTGACGGTCAGTAACGGTCAGTAACGGTCAGTATCGGTCACTGTGGTCAGTGGTCAGTGGTCACTCACCTGACCCACGCCATTATTCTTTCCTCCTCCAGGTGGCGCCGCAGCAGTCAGTGGTCAGTGATGGTCAGTAATGGACAGTAACGGTCAGTGACGGTCAGTAACGGTCAGTGGTCACTCTGGTCAGTGATGGTCAGTGGTCACTGTGGTCAGTGGTCACTCACCTGACCCATGCCATCACTCTCTCCTCCTCCAGGTGGCGCCGCAGCGGTCAGTGGTCAGTGATGGTCAGTAACGGTCAGTGATGGTCAGTAATGGTCAGCAATGGTCAGTAACGGTCAGTAACGGTCACTATGGTCAGTGGTCAGTGGTCACTCACCTGACCCACGCCATTATTCTCTCCTCCTCCAGGTGGCGCCGCAGCGGTCAGTGGTCAGTGTGGTCAGTAACGGTCAGTAACGGTCAGTAACGGTCAGTAACGGTCAGTGATGGTCAGTGATGGTCAGTGACGGTCAGTAACGGTCAGTAATGCTCAGTGATGGTCAGTAACGGTCAGTAACGGTCAGTGGTCACTCTGGTCAGTGGTCACTCACCTGACCCACGCCATTATTTTTTCCTCCTCCAGGTGGCGCCGCAGCGGTCAGTGGTCAGTGATGGTCAGTGACGGTCAGTAACGGCCAGTAACGGTCAGTGATGATCAGTAACGGTCAGTAACGGTCAGTGGTCACTCTGGTCAGTGGTCACTCACCTCACCCACGCCATTATTTTTTCCTCCTCCAGGTGGCGCCGCAGCAGTCAGTGGTCAGTGATGGTCAGTAGTGGTCAGTAACGGTCAGTGGTCACTCTGGTCAGTGGTCACTCACCTGACCCACGCCATTATTTTTTCCTCCTCCAGGTGGCGCCGCAGCAGTCAGTGGTCAGTGACGGTCAGTAACGGTCAGTGATGGTCAGTGATGGTCAGTAATGGTCAGTAACGGTCAGTAACGGTCAGTGGTCACTGTGGTCAGTGGTCACTCACCTGACCCACGCCATTATTTTTTCCTCCTCCAGGTGGCGCCGCAGCAGTCAGTGGTCAGTAATGGTCAGTGACGGTCAGTGATGGTCAGTAACGGTCAGTGACGGTCAGTGATGGTCAGTAACGGTCAGTGATGGTCAGTGGTCACTCTGGTCAGTGGTCACTCACCTGACCCACGCCATTATTTTTTCCTCCTCCAGGTGGCGCCGCAGCAGTCAGTGGTCAGTGATGGTCAGTAGTGGTCAGTAACGGTCAGTGGTCACTCTGGTCAGTGGTCACTCACCTGACCCACGCCATTATTTTTTCCTCCTCCAGGTGGCGCCGCAGCAGTCAGTGGTCAGTGACGGTCAGTAACGGTCAGTGATGGTCAGTGATGGTCAGTAATGGTCAGTAACGGTCAGTAACGGTCAGTGGTCACTGTGGTCAGTGGTCACTCACCTCACCCACGCCATTATTTTTTCCTCCTCCAGGTGGCGCCGCAGCAGCTCCCGCAGGCGGGGCCGGGGGGGCGGAGCCTCCTCGCTGGCCCCGCCCCAAACCCCGTCGGGGGCGGAGCCTGCGGGAACAGGCCCCGCCCCCATAGCCCCGCCCCCTCGCGGGGCGTGGCCAATCCCGGCGAGCAGCAGCCCTGGGGGCGGGGCCGGGGGCGGGGTCAGAGAGAGGGCGGGGCCAAGGGGGAGTGGGGGGAACTGGGGGGAACTGGGATGGAACTGGGGGGAACTGGGATGGAACTGGGGGGAACTGGGATGAACTGGGGGGAACTGGGGGGGAACTGGGATGAACTGGGATTGAACTGGGATGAACTGGGATGAACTGGGATGGACTGGGATGGACTGGGGGGGAACTGGGATGGAACTGGGATGGACTGGGATGAAACTGGGAGGAACTGGGGGGAACTGGGATGAACTGGGATGAACTGGGATGGAACTGGGATGAACTGGGGGGAACTGGGGGGAACTGGGATGAACTGGGATGGACTGGGATGAACTGGGATGAACTGGGATGGAACTGGGATGAACTGGGATGAACTGGGATGAACTGGGATGGAACTGGGATGGACTGGGATTGAACTTGGGGGGAACTGGGATTGAACTGGGATGAACTGGGATGAACTGGGGGGAACTGGGATGAACTGGGATGGACTGGGGGGAACTGGGATGGACTGGGATGGAACTGGGATGAACTGGGATGGACTGGGATGGACTGGGATGGAACTGGGATGAACTGGGATGAACTGGGATGGACTGGGATGGAACTGGGATGGAACTGGGATGAACTGGGATTGAACTGGGGGGAACTGGGATGAACTGGGGGGAACTGGGATTGAACTGGGATGAACTGGGATGGAACTGGGATGAACTGGGATGCACTGGGATGAACTGGGATGAACTGGGATGAACTGGGATGAACTGGGATGGACTGGGATGGACTGGGATGAACTGGGATTGAACTGGGATGAACTGGGATGAACTGGGGGGAACTGGGATGAACTGGGATTGAACTGGGATGAACTGGGATGAACTGGGGGGAACTGGGATGAACTGGGATGGACTGGGATGAACTGGGATGAACTGGGATGAACTGGGATGGACTGGGGGGCACTGGGATGAACTGGGGGGAACTGGGAGGGACTGGGATTGAACTGGGGGGAACTGGGATGAACTGGGATGGAACTGGGGGGAACTGGGATGAACTGGGACGAACTGGGATGAACTGGGATGGAACTGGGGGGAACTGGGATGAACTGGGATGGACTGGGGGGAACTGGGATGAACTGGGATGGACTGGGGGGAACTGGGATGAACTGGGGGGAACTGGGGGGGAACTGGGATGGAACTGGGATGGACTGGGATGGAACTGGGATGAACTGGGATGAACTGGGATGGAACTGGGATGAACTGGGATGGAACTGGGATGAACTGGGATGGAACTGGGATGAACTGGGATGGACTGGGATGGACTGGGAGGAACTGGGATGAACTGGGATGAACTGGGATGGAACTGGGATGGACTGGGATGGAACTGGGAGGGACTGGGATGGACTGGGATGAACTGGGATGGAACTGGGATGGACTGGGATGAACTGGGATGGACTGGGGGGAACTGGGGGGGAACTGGGATGAACTGGGATGGACTGGGATTGAACTGGGATGGACTGGGATGGAACTGGGACTGAACTGGGATGGACTGGGATGGAACTGGGATGAACTGGGATGGAACTGGGATGGACTGGGATGAACTGGGATTGAACTGGGATGGACTGGGATGGACTGGGATGGAACTGGGGGGAACTGGGATGGAACTGGGATGGAACTGGGGGGAACTGGGATGAACTGGGATTGAACTGGGATGAACTGGGATGGACTGGGATGAACTGGGGGGAACTGGGATGGACTGGGATGGAACTGGGATGAACTGGGATGGAACTGGGATGGACTGGGGGGAACTGGGATGGAACTGGGGAGAACTGGGATGGAACTGGGATGAACTGGGATGGGACTGGGATGAACTGGGATGAACTGGGATGAACTGGGGGGAACTGGGCGGAACTGGGATGGACTGGGATGAAACTGGGATGAACTGGGATTGAACTGGGATGAACTGGGATTGAACTGGGATGAACTGGGATGAACTGGGATGGAACTGGGATGGACTGGGATGGACTGGGATTGAACTGGGGGGAACTGGGATGGACTGGGATGGAACTGGGATGGACTGGGGGGAACTGGGATTGAACTGGGATGGACTGGGATGAACTGGGATGAACTGGGATGGAACTGGGATGGACTGGGATGAACTGGGATGGAACTGGGGGGAACTGGGATGGAACTGGGATGAACTGGGGGGAACTGGGATGGAACTGGGGGGAACTGGGATGAACTGGGATTGAACTGGGATGAACTGGGATGTACTGGGGGGAACTGGGATGGACTGGGATGGACTGGGATGAACTGGGATGAACTGGGGGGCACTGGGATGGAACTGGGATGAACTGGGGGGAACTGGGGGGAACTGGGATGGACTGGGATGAACTGGGATGAACTGGGATGAACTGGGATGGAACTGGGGGGAACTGGGATGGACTGGGATGGAACTGGGATTGAACTGGGATGAACTGGGATGGAACTGGGATGGAACTGGGATGGGACTGGGATGGGACTGGGATGAACTGGGATGAACTGGGGGGAACTGGGATTGAACTGGGATGAACTGGGATTGAACTGGGATTGAACTGGGATGAACTGGGATGGACTGGGATGGACTGGGATGAACTGGGATGGACTGGGGTGAACTGGGGGGAACTGGGATGAACTGGGATGGAACTGGGATGAACTGGGATGGACTGGGATGGAACTGGGATGGACTGGGATGGAACTGGGATGGACTGGGATGGAACTGGGATGGACTGGGATGAACTGGGATGGAACTGGGACTGAACTGGGATGAACTGGGATGGGACTGGGATGAACTGGGATGGACTGGGATGAACTGGGATGAACTGGGATGGACTGGGATGGAACTGGGATGGAACTGGGATGAACTGGGATGCACTGGGGGGGTCCCGTACCCAGGATCAATCCGGTGGCCACGCCCAGCGCCGCGGTCGCCAGGGGGTGGAGCCAGGGGCGGGGCCCGCGCGGGGGGCGGGGCCCGCGCGGTGGGCGGGGCCTGCGCGGGGGGCGGGGCAGCCGCACCATTGGCTCCGCCCCCTCCTCGTCCCCGTCGCCCCCCCGGGGGTCTCTGTGCCGGGAATAGGAGACGGGACCCCCCCCGGGGGGCTGCGGGCCCGCTCAGGGGGGGTCCCCAAAATTGGGGAGGGGTCCCCAAATGGGGGAGGGGTCCCCAAAACTGGGGAGGGGCAGAAAGTTGGGGAGGGGTCTCCAAAATTCGGGCAGGGTCCCCAGAATTGAAGGGGGTCACAAACTGGGGAGGGGGCCCAAAATTCGGGGGGTGCAGAAAATTGGGGAGGGGTCCCCAAAATTGAGGGGGGGCACAAAATTTGGGGGGGTCCAAAATTGGGGAGGGGTCCTCAAATTGGGGAGGGGTCCCAAAATTTAGGGGGGCACAAAATTGGGGAGGGGGGCACAGAAAATTGGGGGAGGGGCAGAAAATATGGGGAGGGGTCCCCAAAATTTGGGGAGGGGCAGAAAATATGGGGAGGGGTCTCCAAAATTTGGGGAGGGGCACAATTTGGGGAGGGGTCCCCAGAATTGAAGGGGGTCACAAACTGGGGAGGGGGCCCAAAATTTGGGGGGGCCAGAAAATTGGGGAGGGGTCTCCAAAATTCGGGCAGGGTCCCCAGAATTGAAGGGGGTCACAAACTGGGGAGGGGGCCCAAAATTCGGGGAGGGGTCCCCAAAATTTGGGGGGGGGGCACAAAATTTGGGGGGGTCCAAGATTGGGGAGGGGGCCCCAAATTGGGGAGGGCACAAAATTGGGGAGGGGGCCACAAAAGTGGGGAGGGGTCTTCAAAATTGGGGAGGGGTCCCCGGAATCGGGGGGGGAGGGCAAAATTTGGGGAGGGTTTCCCAAAACTGGGGAGGGGTCCCCAAAATTCGGGGAGGGTCACAAATTGGGGGGCCCAGAAAATTGGGGAGGGGTCTCCAAAATTGGGGAGGGGTCTCCAAAGTTTGGGGGGGCCCAAATTGGGGAGGGGTCCCCAAAATTCGGGGGGTGCAGAAAATCAGGGAGGGGTCCCCAAAATTGGGGAAGGGTCGCCAAAATTTGGGGGGGGTTCAGAAAATTGTGGAGGGGCCCTAAATTGGGGAGGGGGCCCAAATTGGGGAGAGGTCCCCAAAATTTGGGGGGGCCAGAAAATTGGGGAGGGGTCTCCAAAATTGGGGATGGGGGTACAAAATTGGGGAGGGGTCCCCAGAATCGAGGGGGATGCAAAATTTGGGGAGGGGTTCCCAAAATTTGGGGAGGGGCAGAAAATATGGGGAGGGGTCTCCAGAATTTGGGGGGGGTCTCCAAAATTCGGGAGGGGTCTCCAGAATTGGGGAGGGGCAGAAAATTGGGGGGGGGGCACAAAATTGAGGAGGGGTCTTAAAATTGGGGAAGGGTCCCCAGAATCGGGGGGGAGGGCAAAATTTGGGGAGGGTTTCCCAAAACTGGGGAGGGGTCCCAAAATTCGGGGAGGGGTCTCCAGAATTGGGGAGGGGTCCCAAAATTGAAGGGGGTCACAAATTGGGGAGGGGTCTCCAAAATTGGGGAGGGGTCCCGAAAATTTTGGGGGGGGTCTCCAAAATTCGGGGAGGGTCCCCAAAACTGGAGGGGGGGTGGCACAAAATTGAGGGGGTCCCAAAAATGGGGAGGGGGTCACAGAATTTGGGGGGGGTCACAAAATTTGGAGGGGGCCAAAAACTGGGAAGGGGTCTCCAAAATTCGGGGAGGGGTCCCCAAAATTCGGGGGGAGGGATCCCCAAAACCTCCCCAAAAACTCGGGGCAGATTTGGGGGGGGGGGGGTCCAGACCTCCCATTTTTGGGGGGAGGGGTTTCCAGACCCCTCCCCAATTTTTTTTTTTTTTAATTTTGGGGAGGGGTCTTTACCCGCACACCGAAGCAGCGTCGGAGCGTCTCCATGGCAACCGGGGGGGGTTTGGTTTTTTTTGGGGAGGGGTCCTGAGGGAGGGTCCGGGGGGGGTCTCAGAGGGTCCGAGAGCCCTGGGGGGGGGTCCCGGGGGTTTTTGGGGGGGGTTTTGGGGGTCCCGGGGGTGTTTTGGGGTCTCTGGGGGGGTCCCGGGGGGGTCCCGGGGGGGTTTTTGGGGGTCCCGGGGGTCCCCAGCCCCTCCCGCCCCTCCCCCCCCCCCAATTCCAGACTTTGCCCCCGTCGCACTTCGCCCCTCCCCCACCCCAAATTTGACTCCCCAAACCCCCCCCGAGCCCCCCCGCGGTGACCCCCAACCCCCCCTGAACCCCCAGAACTCCCGGGATCCCCCAAAATTCCCCAAATTTCCCAAAATTTCCCAAAATTCCCGAAATTTCCCCCAAATTCCGCCCGGCCCCGCTCACCGCGGCCGCGCTGGCCCCGCCCCCTCCAGGTGAGAAAAGGGGGCGTGGCCTGGGGTGGGCGTGGTTTGGGAGTGGGTGTGGTTTAAAGGGGGCGTGGTTAAGAGAGGCCCCGCCCCGGCGCCGGCGGGTCCTGGCGGGAATTGGGGGGAATTTGGGGGAAATTTTGGGGGATTTGGGGGAATTTTGGGAGGTTTTGGGGAAATTTGGGGAGATTTGGGGGGGTCTCAGGGGTTTTGGGGTCCCGTTTTTGGGATTTCCGGTGATTTTTGGGGTCTCGTTTTGGGGTCTCGGGGATTTTTGGTTCCCGTTTTTGGGGTCTCGGTTTTGGGGTCCCATTTTGGGGTCTCGTTTTGGGGGTCCTGGGGATTTTTGGGGTCCCGTTTTTGGGGTCCCGTTTGGGTGTCCCGGTGATTTTTGGGGGTCTCGGTGATTTTTGGGGTCCCGTTTTGGGGGTCCTGCGGCTTTTGGGGGGTCCCGTTTTGGGGGTCCTGGGGATTTTTTGGGGTCTCATTTTGGGGTCTCGTTTTTGGGGTCGCGGGGATTTTTGGGGGTCCCGGGGATTTTTGAGTTCCCATTTTGGGGGTCCCGGTGATTTTTGGGGGTCTCGGTGATTTTTGGGGTCCCGTTTTTGGGCGTCCTGGGGATTTTGGGGGGTCTCGTTTTGGAGTCCCATTTTGGGGTCTGGTTTTGGGGGGTCCCGTTTTTGGGGTCTCGGGGATTTTTGGGGTCCCAGGGATTTTAGGATCCCATTTTGGGTTCCCATTTTTGGGGGTCCCATTTTTAGGGGTCCCGGTGATTTTTTTGGGGTCCCATTTTTGGGGTCCTGTTTTGATTTTTGGGGTCCCATTTTGGGATTTCCGGTGATTTTTTAGGTCTCGTTTTGGGGGTCCTGGGGATTTTTGGGTTCACATTTTGGGGTCCCGGTAATTTTGGGGTCCCGTTTTTTGGGGTCTCGTTTTTGGGGTCCCGTTTTTGGGGTCCCGTTTTTGGGGTCCCATTTTGGGGGTCCCGGTGATTTTTGGGGGTCTCGGTGATTTTTGGGGTCCCGTTTTTGGGGTCCCGAGGATTTTTGGGGGGTCCCGGGGATTTTCTTGGGGTCCTGCTTTGGGGGTCCTGGTGGTTTTTGGGGTCCCGTTTTTGGGGTCCCATTTTGGGAGTCCCGGTGATTTTGGGGTCCCATTTTAAGGTCCCGGTTTGGGGGTCCCGTTTTGGGGTCTCGTTTTTGGGGTCGCATTTTGGGGTCCCATTTGGGGGGTCTCGTTTTTGGGGTCCCGAGGATTTTTGGGGGATCCCGGGGATTTTTTTGGGGTCCTGTTTTGGGGTCCCGGTTTGGGGGTCCCGTTTTGGGGTCTCGGGGATTTTTGGGGTCCCGTTTTTTGGGATCTCGTTTTTGGGATCTCACTTTGGGGGTCCCGAGGATTTTGGGTTCCCATTTTTGGGTTCCCATTTTTGGGGGTCCCGGTAATTTTGGGGTCCCGTTTTTGGGGTCCCGTTGTGGGGGGTCCCGGAGATTTTTTTGGGGTCCTGTTTTGGGGGTCCTGGTGGTTTTTGGGGTCCCGTTTTTGGGGTCCCGAGGATTTTTGGGTTCCCATTTTGGGGTCCCGTTTTGATTTTTGGGGTCTCGTTTTGGGGGTCCCAGTGATTTTTGGGTCCCCATGATTTTTGGGGGGTCCCGGGGATTTTTTTGGGGTCTCGTTTTGGGGTCCCATTTTTGGGGTCTCGGGGATTTTTGGGGTCCCATTTTGGGGGTCCCGTTGATTTTGGGGTCTCAGGGATTATTTTGGGGTCCCGTTTGAGGGTCCTGGGGATTTTTCGGGTCCCATTTTTGGGGTCCCGGGGATTTTTGGGGTCCCATTTTGGGGGTCCCGTTGATTTTGGGGTCTCAGGGATTATTTTGGGGTCCCGTTTCGGGGTCGCAGGCTCGGGGGTCTCATAAATACTCTCGTGTTTGCATTAAGTTACAAGGGGGGGGGGGGGGAATCTCCCCTGAGTGACAGCTGTCAATCAATCACCCGCGTGCGCCCGGGCGGGAGGGGGATGATTGACAGCTGTCAATCACCTGCCGGCACGTCCAACGTGCCGGGGGGAGGGGAGGGGGCGGAGCCACGGCTCCTGGTGCTGATGATTGACAGCTGTCAGTCCGGATCACCGAGGGCTGTCCGCGGTGATTGGCAGCTGTCGGTGATGATTGGCAGCTCTCTGCGTTGATTGGCAGCTGTCGGTGGCAGTTATCGATAATGATTGGCAGCTGCCAGCGATGATTGATTGGCAGCTGGTGATGATTGTCAGTGCGCTGTGATGATTGACAGCTGTGTCTGGCAGTGATTGACAGCCGTCTCTGTTGTTGACTGACAACTGTCCCGGGCAGTGATTGACAGCTGTCTCTGGTGATGATTGACAGCCGTCTCTGTTGTTGATTGACAGCTGTCTCTGGCGTTGATTGACAGCTGTCGCTGACAACGATTGACAGCTGTCCCGGGCAGTGATTGACAGCTCTTTCTGACGATGATTGAGAGCTGCTTCCGGCAGTGATTGACAGCTGTCACTGACAATGACTGACAGCTGCCTCTCGCAGTGATTGACAGCTGTCTCAGGCTGTGATTGACAGTTCTGTCTGAGGATGATTGACAGCTGCCTCCATCAGTGATTGACAGCTGTCCCTGACGATGAATGACAGCTGTCTCGGGCAGTGATTGACAGCTGCCTCTGGCAGTGATTGACAGCTGCCTGTCGCAGTGATTGACAGCTCTCTCTGAGGATGATTGACGGCTGCCTCCATCAGGGATTGACAGCTGTCCCTGACGATTATTGACAGCTGCCCTGACGATGATTGACAGCTGTCATGATGATGATTGACAGCCGCCCAGCCGATGATTGACAGCTGTTCCTGGCGGTGATTGACAGCTGCCCAGCCGATGATTGACAGCTCTCGCTGCCGATGATTGACAGCCGCAGGAAGTGACGTCACCGCGGGCAGGTGTCCGCCAGGTAGAGCCGCACCGGAAGTGACGTCACCGCGGGCAGGTGTCCGCCAGGTGCAGCCGCACCGGAAATGACGTCACCGCGGGCAGTGACGTCACCGCGGGCAGGTGTCCGCCAGGTACAGTTTCACCGGAAGTGACGTCACCGCGGGCAGGTGTCCGCCAGGTGCAGCCGCACCGGAAATGACGTCACCGCGGGCAGGTGTCCGCCAGGTAGAGCCGCACCGGAAGTGACGTCACCGCGGGCAGGTGTCCGCCAGGTACAGCCTCACCTTGCCGCGCAGGAAGCGGCTCAGGACCCCGAGGAGCCGCGGGACGGACCGGACCCGAACCGGGGCGGGGGGCGGGGCCTGAGGGAGGGGGCGGAGTCAGCACAGGAGTGGCCCCGCCCCCGGCGAGGGAAAAAAAAAAAAGAAAAAAAAAAACCGAAAAAAAACCCCAAAAACCCAAAAAAACCAGAAAAAACCCCCAAAATAAACAGAAACAAACCAAAAAAAGGCAGAAAAAAGCTCCCTCCCAAAAATTAACCCCCCAAAAAACAAAAAAAACCGAAAATCCCCACAAAAACAACCCAAAAAAAATCCCCAAAAAAACCCCCAAAATAAAAAAATTATAAAAAATAAGCCCCCCAAAAAAACCAAAAAAGCCTCAGAAAAAACCCCAAAAATAACCCAAAAAAACGCCCCACAAAAATACCCACCCAAAAAACAAAAATAACCCCCCAAAAAACCAAAAAAAGCCCAAAAAACCCACAAAAAAATAAATTAAAACAAAACAAAACCCCAAAAATAAAAATAAAAATTAAAATTAAAATTTAAAATAAATTAAAATAAAATAAAAAAATAAAAATAAAATAAAAAATAAAAAATAAAAATTAAAAATTAAAATAAACATAAATATAAAAATGAAAATAGAAAAAAAACAAACTCAGACCTGAGGGGCAGTGACCACCAGGAGCCCCTCCGGGACCTTCCCAAACCCCCCCAAATCCCTCCAAACCCCCCCCCAAAAATCCCAAAAAATCCCAAAAAAATCCCAAAAAAATTCCCCCAAAAAATCCCAAATAAATCCCAAAAAAATCCCTAAAAAATCCCAAAAATCCCAAAAAATCCCAAAAAAAATCCCAAAAAAAAACCCTAAAAATAAAAAAAAAATCCCCCCAAAAAATCCCCAAAAATCCCAAAAAAACCCCCAAAAAATCCCCCAAAAAATCCCAAATAAATCCCAAATAAATCCCAAAAAAATCCCCAAAAAAATCCCAAATAAATCCCCAAAAACATCCCCAAAAAATCTCCAAAAAATAAAATAAATCCCCAAAAAAATCCCCAAAAATCCCAAAAAAAATCCCAAAAAATCCTAAAAAAAAATCAAAAAAAAATCCCCAAAAAAATCCCCAAAAAATCCCAAAAACATCCCCAAAAAATCCCCAAAAAATAAAAAAAAAATCCCCCCAAAAAATCCCAAATAAATCCCAACAAAATCCCCCAAAAATAAAAAAAAAATCCCCAAAAAATCCCAAAAAATCCCAAAAAATAAATAAAAAAAAAATCCCAAAAAAATCCCCCCCCCAAAAAAAAATAATTAAAAAAATCCCAAAAAATCCAAAAAAAACCCCCTAAAAATAAAAAAAAAACCAAAAAATCCCCCAAAAATCCCAAAAAAATCCCCAAAAAATCCCAAAAAATAAATTTAAAAAAAATCCCCCCCCCAAAAAAAAAAAATTTAAAAAAATCCCAAAAAATCCCAAAAAAATCCCCAAAAAATCCCCAACCCCCCCGATCCCCCCCGATCTCCCCCCGGTTACCGCGGCGGGCAGCCCCCGCAGCAGCCGCGCCAGGCTCCGCGCGGTGCCGTACGCTCGCTCCAGGCTGGGCCGCACCCGCGGCTCCCGCAGCAGCTCCCGCGCCCGCAGCACCGCGGCCACCAGCGCCGCCTGCCCCGCGGCCACCTCCCGCGCGCGGGCCCCGGCCTGGGGACAGGGGTCAGGGATGGGGGACACGGGGGGACACCGGGGGGACACCGGGGGGACACAGGGACCCCGGCCCGCCCCGCGCCCCCGAGGTTTTACCCATTTTCCCCGATTTTTTCATGATTTTTCCAGATTTTTTTCCTGCTTTTTCCCGCTTTTCCCATTTTTTTTCCCTTTTTCCCCCGGTTTTTCCCGATTTTTTCCCGGTTTTTCCCGCTTTTCCCGATTTTTTCCCCGATTTTTCTCACTTTTCCCAAATTTTTCCCGGTTTTTCCCGATTTTCCCTGTTTTTTCCCGATTTTTCCCACTTTTCCCAAATTTTTTCCCCGATTTTTCCCGATTTTCCCAGTTTTTTCCTGTTTTTTCCCGATTTTCCCAGGTTTTTTTCCTGATTTTCCCCGATTTTTCCCCCTTTTCCCTTTTTTATTCCCGATTTTTCCCGCTTTTCCCTTTTTTCTCCCCCCAGTTTTTCTCGCTTTTCCCTTTTCCCGATTTTTTCCCCAATTTTTCCTGCTTTTCCCAAATTTTTCCCCGTTTTTTCCCGCTTTTCCCAAATTTTTCCCCGTTTTTTCCCGCTTTTCCCTTTTTTATTCCCGATTTTTCCCGCTTTTCCCTTTTTTTTTTTCCCTTTTTTTCCCGGTTTTTCCCGATTTTCTCGGTTTTTTTCCCAATTTTCCCGGTTTTTATCCTGGTTTTTCCCGGTTTTTCCCGGTTTTTTCCCCAATTTTTTCCCCGTTTTTTCCTGGTTTTTCCCGGTTTTTTTCCCGTTTTTTTCCTGTTTTTCCCCCTTTTTTTCCCGATTTCCCCCGCCCGTTTCTCTCCATCCCTGCGCGTTTCTCCCCGTTTATCCCAGTTCCAGCCCAGTTTATCCCAGTTCCAGCCCAGTTTATCCCAGTTCCAGCCCAGTTTATCCCATTCCAGCCCAGTTTATCCCATTTCTCCCGGTTCCAGCCCAATTTGTCCCATTCCCGGCTTTTCCGGAATTCCCGGGGTTTCCCCATTTTTCCCGAATTCCCGGGGTTTTTCCCGAATTCCCGGGGTTTCTCCCGGGGTTTTCCCGAATATTTCCCAGGATTTCTCCCCATTTTTCCCGAATTGCCGGTTTTTTTCCCCGAATTCCCGGGTTTTCCCAATTTCCCCATTTTCCCCGATTTCCCGTTTTTCCCCATTTTTCCCGGTTTTTCCCGTTTTTTCCCGAATTCCCGGGTTTTTTCCCCGAATTCCCGCAGTTTTTCCCGGGGTTTTTCCCGTTTTTTTTCCCCGATTTCCCGGTTTTTCCCGATTTCCCGTTTTTTTCCCCAAATTCCCAGGATTTCTCCCGGGGTTTCTCCCGCAGTTTTTCCCGGTTTTTCCCAATTTCCCGGTTTTTTTCCCCCCATTCCCCATTTTTCCCAATTTCCCGGTTTTTCCCGGAATTCCCCATTTTTCCCAATTTCCCGGGGGTTTTCCCCATTTTTCCCGGAATTCCCGATTTTTTCCCAATTTCCCCATTTTCTCCGATTTCCCGGGGGTTTTCCCCATTTTTCCCGATTTCCCAGTTTTCCCGGAATTCCCGGGTTTTCCCAATTTCCCGTTTTTTCCCAATTTCCCGATTTTTCCCAAATTCCCGTTTTTTCCCGAATTCCCCGTTTTTTTTCCCAAATTCCCAGAATTTCTCCCGGGGTTTCTCCCAGGGTTTTTCCCGGTTTTTTTTCCCAAATTCCCGGGTTTTTTTTCCGTTTTTTTCCCGTTTTTTTTCCCAATTTCCCCACTCACGTCCAGGCCCCGCCAGAGGTTGAAGTTCACGCCGGGGTCGGGGACAGCGACGGGCTCGGGGAGGTCACAGGGGGGCCCGCACGCGGCCTGGGGGGGACACGGGGTCACCGAGTGTCACCGAGGGTCCCCAAATCCCCCAGGTGTCCCTGTGCCCCCCCACAGTGTCCCCAAATGTCCCCGAATGTCCCCGAATGTCCCCAGGTGTCCCCGAGTGTCCCCGAGTGTCCCCGCGCCCCTCCCGGTGTCCCCAAGTGTCCGAGATGTCCCCACGCCCCCACAATGTCCCCAAGTTCCCCCGATGTCCCCGAATCCCACGATGTCCCTGCACCCTCCAGGTGTCCCCACGCCCCACCGGTGTCCCCAAGTCCCCCAAATGTCCCCAAATGTCCCCGATGTCCTCAAATCTCCCCGATGTCCCCAAGCTCCCCAAATGTCCTCAAGTCCCCCAGATGTCCCCCAAACCTCACAATGTCCCCACACCCCCGGTGTCCCCAAGTCCCCGCCATGTCCCCGTGTTGCCCCGATGTCCCCAAGTCCCCCCAGGTGTCCCCAAGCTCCGCAGATGTCCCGAAGTCCCCCGAATGTCCCCAAATCCCTCCAATGTCCCCAAATCTCCCTGATGTCCCCGTGCCCCTCAGTGTCCCCAAATCCCCACGATGTCCCCGTGTTCCCACGATGTCCCCAAATCTCCCCAATGTCCCTGCACCTCCCAGATGTCCCCAAATTCCTCCGATGTCCCCAAATCTCCCCGATGTCCCCTGTCCCCTCAGTGTCCCCAAATCCCCACGATGTCCCCGTGTTCCCGCGATGTCCCCTGTCCCCCCGATGTCCCCGCGCCCCCCCCGGTGTCCCCACGCCCCCCTGGTGTCCCCTGTCCCCCCATGATGTCCCCTGTCCCCTCAGTGTCCCCTGTCCCCCCCCGTGTCCCCACGCCCCCCCGTGTCCCCACGCCCCCCCCCGTGTCCCCTGTCCCCTCCTCAGTGTCCCCTGTCCCCTCAGTGTCCCCCCCCCCGTGTCCCCTGTCCCCGCAGTGTCCCCTGTCCCCTCAGTGTCCCCTGTCCCCCCCCGCGGTGTCCCCTGTCCCCTCACCGCCCCCCGCTCGGCCTCGCGCGCCTCCAGGATGAATCTCTCGATCACTCGGGGGTCGCAGAGCGAGGGGGGGCCCTCGGGGGGGGGCTGGGGGCGCCCCGGGACCCCCAAAAGCAGCAGCAGCAGCAGCGCGCGCAGCCCTGGGGGGGCGGGGAGGGGAGGGGGCTCAGAGACCACCGGGGGTGGGGAGGGGGCGGGGGAGGGGGCTCAGAGACCACCGGGGGTGGGGAGGGGGCTCAGAGACCACCGGGATGGGGAGGGGGCTCAGAGACCACCGGGGGTGGGGAGGGGGCTCAGAGACCACCGGGGGTGGGGAGGGGGCTCAGAGACCACCGGGGATGGGGAGGGGGCTGGGGAGGGGGCTCAGAGACCACCGGGGGTGGGGAGGGGGCGGGGGGGGGGTCAGAGACCACCGGGGATGGGGAGGGGGCTCAGAGACCACCGGGGGTGGGGAGGGGGCGGGGGGGGGCTCAGAGACCACCGGGATGGGGAGGGGGCTCAGAGACCACCGGGATGGGGAGGGGGCTCAGAGACCACCGGGGATGGGGAGGGGGCTGGGGAGGGGGCTCAGAGACCACCGGGGGTGGGGAGGGGGCTCAGAGACCACCGGGATGGGGGGGGCGGGGGCGGGGGGGGTCAGAGACCACCGGGGGTGGGGAGGGGGCTGGGGAGGGGGCTCCGAGACCACCGGGGGTGGGGAGGGGACCCCCGAAACAGCGGGACCCCCCCCCAACCCTGCCGGACACGCGTAGGGACCCCCAGACCCTCCCGGCCAGGTGGGACCCCCGCCCCAAATCCCCCCCCATCCCCCCCACTCACCTGCATTCCCCCCCTTTACCCGCGACCCCTCCCTCGCTTACCTGCGACCCCTCCCCATTTACCTGCGCCCCCCCCTCGCCCTGCCGGACACGCGTGGGGACCCCCGGACATTCCCGGACCCCTCCCGGTCACGCGGGACCCCCGCCTCAAATCCCCCTCCTCGTTTACCTGCGACCCCTCCCCATTTACCTGTGATCCTCCCCCTTTACCTGAGACCCCCCCCCGCCCTGCCGGACACGCGTGGGGACCCCCGGACATTCCCGGACCCTCCTGGCCAAGTGGGACCCCCGCCCCAAATCCCTCCCCACCCTCTCCGCTCACCTGCGCCCCCTCCCCACTCACCTGAAACCCCCCCCCCCCATTTACCTGCGACCCCTCCCCATTTACCTGCGACCCCTCCCCATTTTCCTGCGACCCCCCCGCCCTGCCGGACACGCGTAGGGACCCCCGGACCCTCCCGGCCAGGTGGGACCCCCACCCCAAATCCTCCCCCCGCTCACCTGCGACCCCTCCCCCGCTCACCTGAAACCCCTCCCCACTCACCTGCGACCCCCCCCCGCCCTACCGGACACGCGTGGGGACCCCCGGACACTCCCGGACCCTCCCGGCCAGGTGGGACCCCCGCCCCAAATCCCCCCACGCTCACCTGCGCCCCCTCCCCATTTTCCTGCGACCCCCCCGCCCTGCCGGACACGCGTGGGGACCCCCGGACATTCCCGGACATTCCCGGACCCTCCCGGATCCTCCCGGCCAGGTGGGACCCCCGCCTCAAATCCCCCTCTCCGCTCACCTGCGACCCCTCCCCATTTACCTGCGACCCCTCCCCATTTACCTGCGACCCCTCCCCGCCCTGCCGGACACGCGTGGGGACCCCCGGACCCTCCCGGACCCTCCCGGCCACGCGGGACCCCCGCCCCAAATCCCCCTCCCCATTTACCTGCGACCCCTCCCCACCCTGCCGGACACGCGTGGGAACCCCCGGACCCTCCCGGACCCTCCTGACCACGCAGGACCCCCACCCCAAATCCCTCCCCATTTACCTGCGCCCCCCCCCGCCCCTTCCCCCGCACACACGTGGGCGCCCCCCACCCCCTCCCCCGCACACCTGGGTCACTCCCACCCCCGGGACCCCTCCCCACTCACCCGCCGCCCCCATCGCCGGCTGCTCATGGCCCGGGGGGGTCCCTGGTGGTGGCCCGGGGGTCCCTGGTGGTGGCCCGGGGGGGTCCCTGGTGGTGGCCCGGGGGTCCCTGGTGGTGGCCCGGGGGTCCCTGGTGGTGGCCGCGGGGCCGTGGCTGTCCCCGTCCCGCGTCCCCCGGCCCCGGCCCCGGTTAATGTTTGATCCGAGGGGCCGCGGGGCCGGAAGGGCCCTTGGGGGGGGGGGGTTTCCATCCGCTCCCCCCGCCCCCCCCCCCCCCCAGCCCGTCGAGGAAAAGGCCGCGCCGGGCGCTGCACGTCGGCCCCTGGCCCCGGGCCACCCCCGGGGCTGCCACGGCGCCGGAGAGGCGGGGGGGACACCGGGGGGGGGGACACCGGGGGGGGGACACCGAGGGGACACCGAGGAGACACGGGGTTGGGGACACGGGATTGACACGGGAGTGACAGGGACATGGGGACCTGGCATGGAGGGCTGGGGGACACGGAGTTGGGGACACGGAGTTGGGGACACGGGGTTGGGGACACGGAACGGAGACGGGGTTTGGGACACGGAGGGGACACCGAAGGGACACGGGGATGGGGGGGACACCGAGGGGACACGGAGTTGGGGACAAGGGCACTGGGATGGGGGACACGGAGGGGACACCGAGGGGACAAAGAGGGGGTGACACAGGGTTGGGGACACGGGGTTGGGGACACCGAGGTGACACGGGGATGAGGACACGGGTTTGGGGACACGGGCACTGGGATGGGGGACACGGAGGGGACACCGAGGGGACACGGAGGGGACATGGAGGGGACACGGGAGTGACAGGGATGGGGACACGGGGACGGAGATGGGAGACAGAGAGGGGGTGACACGGGGATGGGGACACCGAGGGGACACCGAGGGGACACGGAGTTGGGGACACGGGCGCTGGGATGGGGGACACGGGAGTGACAGGGATGGGGACACGGGGGGGACACGGGGATGGAGACACCGAGGGGACACGAGTTTGGGGACATGGGGGTTGGGATGGGGGACACGGGAGTGACAGGGATGGGGACACGGGGACAGAGATGGGGGACACGGAGGGTACAGAGAGGAGGGGACACGGGGTTGGGGACACAGAGAGGACACGGGTTTGGGGACACGGGCACTGGGATGGGCGACACGGGAGTGACAGGGATGGGGACACCGGGGGGGACACAGAGTGGGTGACAAGGGGATGGGGACCTGGGCAGGGAGGGCTGGGGACAGAGGGACACGAGGGGGGACACAAGAACAAGGTGAGGGGACACGGGGACAAGGTGGGGACAGAGGGACACGAGGGGGACACGGGGACAAGGTGGGGACAAGGTGAGGGGACAAAGGGACAAGGTGAGGGGACACGGGGACAAGGTGGGGACAGACGGACAAGGGGGGGACAGACGGACAAGGAGCTGGACGTGAGGGTGGGGGTCAGGGCTGAGGGCGGGGGGACAGAAGTGGGGACAGGGGGACGTGGCTTGGGGACACACAGGGACAGGGGACAGAGCTGGGGACACACAGGGACAGGGGACAGAGCTGGGGACACGGGAGGGGACACCAGGACGGGGACACGGGGATGGCGGGGACGAACGACGGCGACACCGGGATTGGGGGGGGGGGGACACGGCGACAGCGACAGCGAGGCGCGGGGGGACACGGGGACACCCCCGCGGGGCCGTGGGACCGCGGCGACACGCGCTCGGCGACACAGGCGCGGTGACAAGGGGACGCGCCAGGCCGGGGGATCCCGGGATCCCGCGGAAGCGGCCGAACAATGGGGACGCGTCATTGTCGCCGTCACTGTCCCCGTCCCCAGCGCCACCGCGGCCCCGGGGGCGGCCCCGGGGACCCCCGGGGTGGGGAGGGGACACGGGGGACAGGGGAGGGGACACGGGGGACAGGGGAGGGGACACACACGAGGGGGGACACGAGAGGAGGGAGGGGACACGGAAGGGGGACACGGGGTGGGGAGGGGACACGGGAGGTGACACGGAGAGCCGGGGGGACACGGGGGACAGGGGAGGGGACAAGGGGGACAGGGGAGGTGACACGGGGGACAGGGGAGGGGACACACGAGGGGGGACACGGGGGGACACGGGGGACAGGGGAGGGGACACGGGAGGTGACACGGAGAGCCGGGGGGACACGGGGGGACAGGGGAGGGGACACACGAGGGGGGACACGAGAGGAGGGAGGGGACACGGGGGGACACGGGGGACAGGGGAGGGGACACACGGGGGGGACACGGGGGACAGGGGAGGGGACACGGGGGGACACGGGGGACAGGGGAGGGGACACGGGGAGCGGGGGGACACGAGAGGAGGGAGGGGACACGGAGGGGGGACACGGGGGACAGGGGAGGGGACACGGGGAGCGGGGGGGACACGAGAGGAGGGAGGGGACACGGAGGGGGGACACGGGGAGCCGGGGGGACACGGGGGACAGGGGAGGGGACACGGGGGACAGGGGAGGGGACACGGGTGGGGGGACACGGGGGTGACACGGGGAGCCGGGGGGACACGGGGTGGGGAGGGGACACGGGGGACAGGGGAGGGGACACGGGGGGACACGGGGGGTGACACGGAGAGCCGGGGGGACACGGGGGACAGGGGAGGGGACACGGGGGACAGGGGAGGGGACACGGGGGACAGCGGAGGGGACATGGAGGGGGGACACGAGAGGAGGGAGGGGACACACACGGGGGGACACGGGGGACAGGGGAGGGGACACGCGCGGGGGGACACGGGGGACAGGGGAGGGGACAAGGAGGGGACACGGGGGACAGGGGAGGGGACACGGGGTGGGGAGGGGACACGGAGGGGGGGGACGCGAGAGGTGACACGGGTTAGCCGGGGGGACACGGGGGACAGGGGAGGGGACACGGGGGACAGGGGAGGGAGGGGACACGGAGGGGGGACACGGGAGGTGACACGGGGAGCAGGGGGACACCGGGCGGGACGGAGGCGACACGGGGGACAGGGGAGGGGACACGGGTGGGGGGACACGGGAGGTGACACGGGGAGCCGGGGGGACACGGGGTGGGGAGGTGACACGGGGGACAGAGGAGGGGACACACGCGGGGGGTGACACGGGGGGGACGCGGGAGGTGACACAGGGAGGCGCGGGCAGCCAGGTGACACGGGAGGTGACACGGGGGGGACCCGGGAGGTGACACGGGAGGTGACACGGGCCCCCTGCCAGGCCGTACGTGCGGCTCCGCACAGCGCGGCCGCGGCTGCGGCGCCAGCGGGGCCAAAGGGCACCCGGGGGCGGGGGGACGGCGACAGCGACGTCACGGACACCGCCGGGTCCCCCTCGTGTCACCCGGGTGTCCCCTGTGTCACCGGGGTGTCCCCTCCCCCGGCAGGGACTCCCCGACACGGCCCGGGGGTCACCTGGTGTCCCCAATGTCACCTGGTGTCCCCTGGTGTCACCTGGTGTCCCCCCCCTGTGTCACCTGGTGTCCCCCCCCTGTGTCACCTGGTGTCCCCCTGTGTCACCTGGTGTCCCCCCCGTGTCACCTGGTGTCCCCAATGTCACCTGGTGTCCCCCTGTGTCACCTGGTGTCCCCCCCGTGTCACCTGGTGTCCCCCCTGTGTCACCTGGTGTCCCCCCCCTGTGTCACCTGGTGTCCCCCTGTGTCACCTGGTGTCCCCCCCCTGTGTCACCTGGTGTCCCCCCTGTGTCACCTGGTGTCCCCCCTGTGTCACCTGGTGTCCCCTGTGTCACCTGGAGTCCCCCTGTGTCACCTGGTGTCCCCAGTGTCACCTGGTGTCCCCTCTGTGTCACCTGGTGTCCCCCCTGGTGTCCCCCCTGTGTCACCTGGTGTCCCCTGCTGTCCCCCGTGTCACCTGGTGTCCCCCCCTGTGTCACCTGGTGTCCCCCCCTGTGTCACCTGGTGTCCCCTTGTGTCACCTGCTGTCCCCTGTGTCACCTGGTGTCCCCCCTGTGTCACCTGGTGTCACCTGGTGTCCCCCCCGTGTCCCCCTGTGTCACCTGGTGTCCCCCAATGTCACCTGGTGTCCCCCCGTGTCACCTGGTGTCCCCCCTGTGTCACCTGGTGTCCCCTGTGTCACCTGCTGTCCCCCCCCTGTGTCACCTGGTGTCCCCCCTGTGTCACCTGGTGTCCCCATTGTCACCTGGTGTCCCCCCCTGTGTCACCTGGTGTCCCCCCTGTGTCACCTGGAGTCCCCTGTGTCACCTGGTGTCCCCCCCTGTGTCACCTGGTGTCCCCCCTGTGTCACCTGGTGTCCCCCTGTGTCACCTGGAGTCCCCCCCGTGTCACCTGGTGTCCCCAATGTCACCTGGTGTCCCCAATGTCACCTGGTGTCCCCCCCCGTGTCACCTGGTGTCCCCAATGTCACCTGGTGTCCCTGGTGTCACCTGGTGTCCCCCAATGTCACCTGGTGTCCCCCCGTGTCACCTGGTGTCCCCCCTGTGTCACCTGGTGTCCCCCCTGTGTCACCTGGTGTCCCCCCTGTGTCACCTGGTGTCCCCTGTGTCACCTGGTGTCCCCAATGTCACCTGGTGTCCCCAGTGTCACCTGGTGTCCCCTGTGTGTCACCTGGTGTCCCCCCTGTGTCACCTGGTGTCCCCCCGTGTCACCTGGTGTCCCCCCCTGTGTCACCTGGTGTCCCCAATGTCACCTGGTGTCCCCCCCTGTGTCACCTGGTGTCCCCCCCTGTGTCACCTGGTGTCCCCTGTGTCACCTGGTGTCCCCCAATGTCACCTGGTGTCCCCTGTGTCACCTGGTGTCCCCCCTGTGTCACCTGGTGTCCCCCCCTGTGTCACCTGGTGTCCCCAATGTCACCTGGTGTCCCCCCCTGTGTCACCTGGTGTCCCCTCTGTGTCACCTGGTGTCCCCCTGTGTCACCTGGTGTCCCCCCAAAAATCCCCCGAGGCGTCGCCGCTGCTGCCACCGCCTTTATTCGGGTGTCACCTCCCCGTGTCACCTCCCCGTGTCACCCCCGATGTCCCCGAGGTGCGGCGGGAGGGGCTTGGGGACATCGAGGGGCTCTCGGGGACATCGAGGGGTTTGGTGACATCGAGGGGCTCTTGGGGACATCGAGGGGCTTGGGGACATCGAGGGGCTTGGGGACATCGAGGGGCTCGGGTGACATCGAGGGGCTCTTGGGGACATCGAGGGGCTCTTGGGGACATCGAGGGGCTTGGGGACATCGAGGGGTTTGGGGACATCGAGGGGTTTGGTGACATCGAGGGGCTCAGGGTGACATCGAGGGGCTCTCGGTGACATCGAGGGGCTTGGGGACATCGAGGGGCTCTTGGGGACATCGAGGGGCTCGGGGTGACATCGAGGGGCTCTCGGTGACATCGTGGGGCTCAGGTGACATCGAGGGGCTCTTGGGGACATCGAGGGGCTCAGGTGACATCGAGGGGTTTGGTGACATCGAGGGGTTTGGGGACATCGAGGGGCTCTTG